>NW_009259237.1:2472763-2473434 GCF_000687185.1 Egretta garzetta
GGAAAGAATCCAACAAAGCAAGGCTTGCTATATGATATTTAATTACAGAAAACTTAATCACTTACTACAGCAGCTAGAATCTTGAATCAGGTTGTTAGGTTATAAGTTAACACAAAGCATTTTCTGGGCACCTACACACAACCCTAGGTAGGTAAACCACTTTGAAAACCTGTTTAAGTCTTTTCAATATAATAAAAAGACTTATTTGATCATTATTTGCAACAGTAACAGCAGATATTGTATATTTTAAACACTTGTAAGTTTTAGGGCTTCTTAAAGAAGTTAAAATACAATTAAAAATGTGGGTAAATATTAGCAAAAAAAGTGACTTTGTGATGGTATTATTTACTATTTGAAAGTTTGTCATTAGATTTGCGCTTTAGCTATTCAATACAGAATCCAAAAATTTGGCAACAAGGAACACAGCTCCCCACCCCATGACAGACCTATTACAGTCTACTAAAACTTTGTAAAATTGACTCAGATAATAAATGACAAATTATATTAGGTATCTTACCACACTGTTTTTTCTGCACCTTTTGAGTTTCCATTTTTGGTTGTATCTCTGTTCTTGTTCTACAATAGCAAGGAAAAAGTGTTTTCTTGTCTGTTCAGATTAGCAGTGTTTACAGTATCATATGCAGTATAACTTAAATTTTTCTTAAAATACA
>NW_009259237.1:2473477-2474867 GCF_000687185.1 Egretta garzetta
TAATACGCTCTTGCATGGCAAAGACTTCCTTTGGAAATACAGTATTTTACAGTAACACTGCCTTTGTAACTAGTGTTATTATCCTTTCAAAGTTAACATTTTGCAGAAATCAGGTGATTCCATGTTACCATTGTGGGTCACCAAAAACATCCCCGTCACAAAAAATATACCTAGCTCTGTGTCATTTATCACAATAAATCTGATCCAATTTTCCTTACAATAGATTGCCAACTTTGTCATCAGCCAACAACTAGCAGTAAGACCACTGAGTAATTATGTGAAGGATCAAGCATGTCTGATACCCACTATAAAACAATCAGCCTCCTACTGCTACTCAGTGAGCCAGTAAACCGTAAGTATGCTGGTTTATTGGTATTGATCAAAACCAAAGACAATGAGCATCAACTGAGACATTATTTCTCAAACTAAGAATTTATTTCAGTTTGCCAAAGAAATTATGACATTACATGAACCCTGTAAACCAGAAAAAACCCACAGCATTGATTCTACATAAACCTAATGTGCCAGAGTTAGTGGAGCAGCAGAGTGAAATCATTTTTGGGGCAGAAAGATGGTCCCTTAACCATGCCCCAAGTCCCAAACACAAAACGTCACAATAATCTATTTCAGTCTCTCAAAAATTATTTAGCTCCAGGTAGAAACTTTAAATCAGTGATAAACCCAGCTGGGATTATGGATTAGTTATCCTTCTCAAAGTAGAACAAAGGCCCTAAGAAATTTCAGTGTCATCTTAATGAAGACAGCCAGCCCTGCTTTCCATTTAGTTACTGATTGTCCCCACCCCTTTGCTGCTTCCATTAGTTCCAATGCTCCATACACATCCTTACAGTAGCATTGGTGAAGCGTGTGTTTTGAGAGGGAAAGTCTAAGAGTTCATCCTCCTTTACCCTTCAGAAGTGGTAATATACATGCATTTCTTTTTCTTGCAAATCTAACCCTGCCAAAATAGCAGAAAGCTTGCAAGTCTTCCTCACCTCTTTTTGCCCCTACTGATACCACCCTGCTAGCCTACGAGAAAACAAAAACTACCTATGTATTCTTTAACAAAAGAAAGGCTGTAAAAATGAGCTCACTGTGGACCTAATTTCATTCCAGTAAAGTTCAATTAAATATGCATTTATACAATTAAAGACTCTTTAATATAAGAAGCACAATTTTTTTTAAACACCATAGAAAGATATATCTTGACATTAACTGGATCTTTCTCTTTTGCAACATTGTGGTGGTTTAACCCGGCTGGCAACTAAGCACTGTGCAGCCACTTGCTCACTCACCCCTCCCTCAGTGGGATGGGGGAGAGAATCGGGAAGAAAATAAAAGGTTAGAGCCGAGGGCTGAGATAAAGACAGTTTAATAAGAGAAAATAATA
>NW_009259237.1:2474935-2476150 GCF_000687185.1 Egretta garzetta
AATGCCCAGCCCGTCCCGAGCCGCGAGCAGTCCCCGAGCCGCGATCAGTCTCCCCGCAATGCGAGCAGTCTCCCCCCGACCGACCGCCTAACTCCCCCCGAGCATGACGTTATATGGTATGGAATAGCTCTTTGGACAGTTTGGGTTAGCTGTCCTAGCTGTGCTGTACTCCCAGCTTGTTATGCACCTGGCCAAGCAGGAGAAGCTCAAAAAGTCCTTGAGTAGTCTGAGCACTACTTGGCAACAGCTGAAAACATCAGTGTGTTATCAACATTCTTCTGGTACTGAATCCAAGACACAGCACTATGCTAGCTTCTATGAAGAAAATTAACTCTATCCCAGCCGAAACCAGGACAAACATACAGAAGGTTCACAAAATAGTATTTATAAGCCAGCCTACACTAAAATGTGAATAGTTCAACTCTGGTTTTGCATCATAGGGCAAAGATGAGAAGATAAATAACAGGATTTGCTGCAACCGACTTCTGGCAAATGTTGCATATAAAAGAAAATAGATTTCCTCACCAGTTATGCACAATAACCCAGTACCATCCCTTCAACTCTCAAAAAACCCCTCTTAAAAAACCTAGATATATTAATCTGTTAGTTCAGCAGCATTACAGCACACGGCTTGAACACTCAGAAAGGCTGACACAGGAGGCCAGCAGAGCTCACCTGGAGGCTGCCAGGAACGCCCCCGGTCAGTCAGGGCCTGGGCTGCCGGGGTCCCCCCTGTGCAGCCACAGCAGGATAGGAACAGGCAGTTTCAGGGGTACTGTTCCTTTTTAAAACCCAGTGGTCAAATCCTGTACAGTGGTGGAAGTCCAGACTGTTGGTGTCCTATTAAATCAAAATTCCCACCAGCAGCTGGCGATGGGTGCGCTAACTTTTGAGGAGCACTGCTCAGCGTAACAGGCCTTTGAAGTCTTCCAGTGCTGTTTTAGCATTCATCCCATCCCTCCTCCCTCTCAAATGAGCCATATATGATTTATAGCTCATTATCAGAGTTCGACTTTGAAGTAGAAGTCGTAACAAGCACTCCAGATCATCCCAAATATAAAAAGGAAAGAACATGTGAAAGATTTAAAAAGAAAAGAAGAAATGCCAACAGTCTAAAGATGAAACGGCAAAGTCATTCTTCTGCCAGCCGCTGGGGGGGGGGGGGAGTACCGGGAGGAGGGGAAGTAGGGCACGGAGCAGCTACCTGTCGATCCG
>NW_009259237.1:2476199-2490772 GCF_000687185.1 Egretta garzetta
GGCCAGGGGGAAATCGCTTGGTTTTCAATGCAGCTCGGTTTCCATACGCTGCATTTTGGAAACTACAGTGCCACAAAACGCAGTGAGCCACCACTTGACATCTGCCAGACACAAGGGGTGCAGGAAAAAGCATCTTTTACTAGATGAATACAGCTGAGGAACCATGCTTTCAGGCACACAATCCCTTTCCCTAATGTCCTTGAACTCAATGAAAGGTATTACAGCTTCCCCCAGCTCTTCTCACGGTTGGATCCTCAGACTACCACAGCCACATCAGCCTTTTTCAACCTCTTGCGAGTCCTCCCCCTGCAAGCTGAAGAGCAGCTTTTATGGAAAAAATTCAGCTTTGCTGCAAACCAGGTAAGCCGATTTGTAAATGCAGCTTATCATGACAAAGAACAGCTGCTGCTTTTTTCTGTCAAAGGTGAATCAGCAAATTCTACATTTAAAAAAAAAATAATTCAGGATTTGGTATAAAAAAAAACCCCAGCTAAAATCATTACAAATAAAGGAACTTTAATTGGCAGGTAATACAGAACAGTCCAGTCAGTGGCAGACCACCACAGTATTTACAGAATGCAGCAGCAGTGCCTGGTGGCAACAAATGAGATTGTTATCCTACAGCTGGAAAGTCGCTGAAGTCTGTGACATTCCACTATAAATATAGGTGTTATTAAAAATTACAAACTGCCCTGTAATGACTTTGATAACCTCCTGTGCAGCAGCTCCTGTAAAGGGGAACAAAAAAAAAAAAAAAAAAAACAAACAAACCAGAAGGTAGTTAGCAGGTCATATTTAAAAACCCGTAAGAGAATGTTATTTATCTAGAACTCACTACACTGGAATTATTTTGGAAGTGCCTGACAGAAATCCTAGGAGGAAAAAAATGCCTTTCGGCACCTCTCAGTGGAAGAGAGGGTCAGAAAGCTGTTACTTCAAAAGTTAGCTTTAAATACTTTGCTGTATATACTTTCTCTCTCCATGTACATACACACACACAATAAAAATGTGTGAGCAGACAGACCCATGCAAGTTGTGACCTCTATAAATGAAACTGAGAAGTTAAATTAAATGTCATGTGCAGATAAACTGTACAATAAATTGAAGGGTCACTTCACTGTGAT
Source organism: Egretta garzetta (assembly GCF_000687185.1). Classification (NCBI taxonomy): domain Eukaryota; kingdom Metazoa; phylum Chordata; class Aves; order Pelecaniformes; family Ardeidae; genus Egretta; species Egretta garzetta. The sequence continues at coordinate 2,477,324 of NW_009259237.1, forward strand.
CCCTTTGTGTTTTCCTGTAGTATGAAATATTCTATAGTATCTTCAGAAGTTATCTTTACATATTTTTCTAAAGCACTGCACATACCAGGTTTCACTCAATCAGAAAAAACTACATCCACAGAGTATTTAATACATAATTCAGCACTGCATGAAGCCAAATAAAGAGGTAAGTTAACTGATAATATCAATTTTGAGCATCCATTAAAGCATATTTAGTTTTGATAATACCCACGTATTAAATGAAGGTAAGCAGTCAAGGCTATTTATATTTAAGAGACACTTAACAGAAGTGTATTGTGTTAAAGGAAAATGTGTACTGTGTTAATATTAATACAATTACTCCTTTTTTTTTCTTCATCTCAAAGCCTCTTTCAAGCATTTTATTTTCAAACACATTTTTAAGCTACTAGAATGGATCTACTGAGATTATTTTTTCCAGTTTATTTGGTTTCTTTTACTGACTCTAAACCCTTCCTGTGTCTAATTTTTCTACATACCATAGGAGGTGACATCTGGAGAATGAAGGGGAAGGATTTTGTTCTAATACTACCTTTGACTGCAGTCTGTGATTACAGTCTTTGCTCTGACAATATAAAGTAATTAGTACAGTGGAGATTCTGACTCAAGTTTGCACAACAGCAGGTAGGTTTGCATGGACCCTAGCGATACAGTGACATTCTTACCTCCCATGAAGGCAGCAATAGCATGTGGCTCAGCAGCTCCGTAGCGACAACTGGGTAGCAAAGTAACAGTTAGTATTTTCAGGTCAGTTTTACTGACAAAGTGACACTTAAGATCTAATACTTACAACTCATGAACATAGTCATCTTTCACCACTACAGACAACCCATGTTCTTGTAAGAAACCAGTAAGGCATGATTTTAGTTTTCCAATATCATCTTCTACCTGATAGTTGCAGACACCTGGAAAATAAGTTAACTGTGACACCATTTTCAAAGTTAATGGGTTTAAACGGCAGCATAAGTATTTTACTTTTCTGAAAAGTTTCTAAGCCAATATATTAAATTATTAATACTAGACTAATAATAATTTAATATTCTGTTGACATTACTCATTATGACAAATTACAGCATAGCTGAACTGATTCATAATCTGTGCAACCCATTTCAGTGGTATCAATTCAGATAAATTCCCTAAGTTCCCAAAGAGAAAAAATTCTTCCTTGAATTTTCACATTCTTAAAGTTAGATTAATACGGAAACAAAACCACAACTAACAATGTATTTGTAGTTTATAACCAGTATTATAGTAACTATTGGATCTTTTTATTTCTTTTGATGACATTAAGTAACTCCAGTATTAACATACCTGGATATCTACCGTGCTGCTTATAAAATCTATCTACAGCTCGTAGCATCAAGTACAGCACTAGTTCACTGTCTGGGTTATCCATATGGGAAACTGAAAACAGCAAGAGAACTGGTTAGCTAGTACAGATGAAATGGAAAAAGAAAGGCTTTGAATTACGTGAAATCAAGTATTTCCCATGTGCTTAAACTGTAAAATCTGCCGTAGAAAGGAATCTTAATGAAAACAGCCTGCAACTGAGAATCTCAATGAGTCAACTGTCAGATACATGATTTTGACTCCAGAATGACAAACCGTACTGTAGGTATTTTATATAAACTGTTCAGTGAAGATATTCACGTTTCAGCTCTGACAGCTGCCACAACATTAAAGGGGATATTCCTTAGTTATAATTCTGGGATTTGAAACGTATGCTTCATGTATTTAACTGTAATGACTGTAATTATGAAACAGGTCTTAAATCCCTTTACAGCTCAGTAGTCTTTCTAAATACTAACTACTGCTTAAATCACACTGCACATAACCAACTAATTCAAGAAGCTTTCACTTAAATTACAAATACTACGAAACTTACATATACACAAAATGTATACACGTCATATATACATTTTGTTCAAAACATTCAGAGGACTTGTATATGCTTAATTTAAACAAACTTTGATTAAAACAAAAAAGCTGGAAATACTTTTTAATTTATGAAGGTTCAAAAAATAAAATACAGTATTAAGTAACTAGCTTGCTAGTTCCCATACTGAAAAGGTAAGCTGAGACAATTATTCTCATTTCTTTGGTCAGGTGAAGCACCTTTCCAGCTCTGTCAGAAATAACTGAGGTACAGAAAAGAGAACTTTGAAGAAAACACTGGTTTATTTATGTGCTATCAAAAATAAAATCTGCAAGGGAAAAATCCCGAAACACGCATCAATCTGTAAGGTCATTTTTGAATTTTCACAATCAAATTGAATTCAACATTCTAGACTTAAAACAACCCCATACTCCTAGGTGATGCCAAATTATAAAACCACATAATGAAATAGAACACGTAACATACGATTTGTTTTGGTCACAAAACCATTTCAAATTGAAAATGCAATTAAAGTATGTGCCGAAAATGAGTACTTACTGATTTCATCCTTGTTAAAAGTGTTTAAACCATATTCTTCAGCCAGAGATCTACATCGTACTACTCGGAGAAATGCCGAGTTGCTGCCTAAGCAGAGGGTGCAGAAAGGAGAGCATTACCTACTTGAATGCATCACCAATTACTAAATCTTTGTAAGTCTGATTCTCTGATATGTTAAACATGAAAGATTAAGACTTACAAAAATTTCATTTAACACTTTTCCGTTTCTTCTAGTAGCTTGCAGTAATAAAAACTGCAATTAAACTGTTAAACTAAAATTTAGGTCTATGATCACAAGTATTTTAGTGAAATACTTTGTGCTTATTTACTTCTAGAATCTAAACATCTCTGTAATGTAACACCTCACAACATGTGTAACTCTTCTACAGCAATTCATCAATCACAGCCATCAATTTGTCTTCCTCTTCCATGCTGCAAATGAACATGGATTCTTTTAATCTTCCACTACATCTACCACTGTCTCGCATATGCTCAATTAATATTCTACCAGTACAGCTACAAGCAGGAAACGGTTCTTCTCCAGTATCATTGCTATGAAACAATCTGATGCGCAGCTACTACTAGGACTCAAAATGAGGAACAGTGAGGTTCTCAAAACAACCATCAAATGACCAAGTAACGCAGGGGCAGTACGCTCTTGGCTACATGCTTACAGAATTTTCCAGATGCAGGGAGACTTAGCTAGGCTGCTGTGTGGACACGGACACATATGGAGAACAGACATAACCTGAAATGCCACCAACAGCACTACTGACTGCATCGCTGTTTACCTTTTCAGACTACCAGAAGTTTACAGAGCCTGCACTTTGAAGTCAGTATTGCAAAATGGGCAAGAGTGATTAAGTACTGATCACAGAAAGCAGAGAGCATCTGCTACCTGTTGTTTGGACTTCAAAAAATATCCGATCTTTTAAAAGCTAACCTTTATAGACTCATTATTGAGAGATGCTGAACATCTGTTACTTCCACTGAAGATGAGGGATGTGACTGCTCAGCACTTATTTGAAAAATTCAGATACTGAGTTACTGATTAGTAACTACATTATCATTCAAAAATTTGATTATTCAACATTTACATAAACACAGCAACAGAATCCAAGCATACTCACAAAGCAATTTTAATTCTCTTTCTGAAATAGATTCAGGTGCCTAAAAGAGAGAATATATTCATTCCAGTACATGCAATAATCAGAGAATTCGTATTTTCAGAGATACTCATACATTCATTGTGAAATAACTAGTCATTCTCGTAAAAAAAAAAAAAAATCAAAAACTTAAGTTGTTAGTAATATATCCCTGTATGTTTTTTATTTTTGTATGACCAAACCAGAAGCGATAAATAAAACAGACCACAGATCTTAAATTTCATTAGAACTTACTAAAGCCTTTTGAAAAGAATGAGGTAATTAAGCTTTCTCTTTTCATATCTGTCTCCTGACTTTTTTCTGTACAGAACGTCAGGGTAAAAATATTTCTATCCTGTCAGAAAGGCCATACATTTGTAATTACCTTGCCTAGGGATTGTAACAATTTAGCAGCATGGTTACCCACAGCAGCAATATCCTTCTTTGCTTTTTCACGGTATCTGTTAATAATAAAGAAGTCTTAATAATTACACCATTAAGCCATCAACTTCACAGTGAAGACCTCTTCTTTTTGTTTTATACAATAAAGAAAAAACACAAGCCACGTGAATGGAAGTGAGCTACCTCAAAGCCATGAATGCACTCATTACCCCCCTGTATGACTGTTCGGCACGGCCGAGCTGTTCACTAAACATGTGGCTTAGAAACCGGTTAAAATTAAAATGAGTATTACTGCCAACAGTCAGAGCAAGAATATTAAGTAGTTTCAGAACAGCTGTATGTCCTCCATTGGGTTTCTAATATTGCATTTATTTCTGTATTTTAATATTTGTAGTCATAGTACATTAGTTCTGTTAAGACCTATGACAACACGAACATCTCAACACAGTATTTAATAAAATTCAATTTGAGAGCTCATTATAAGGAACTGTAATTGGTTTATCTGCAAATTAAAACCCTGTAATGCTTATTGAAATTGAGAACTGAAGTACATAACGATCTGAAAGTTCAGGACTGATGCTTATAGAATTCAAATTTACAAATTAGTGTATCTGTGCAAATTCAAGCAATTATGTTTTCATTTAGTAAAGTAACAATAACAAGTTCTTGGCTTTACTATCATTATACAGAGTAACTTCCACAAAGCAATAGTGACCAATTATTTTAGACATGTAACATTTGTATTTTTATATCCAACTTTTTAATGCTATTTGTCAGTTCTGAGGCATGTACCTCTAGAATTACAGATTTAATTTTGGTTAGTAAACACTATTAAGGCACACAATGCTTTTTCAGAATCTATGGAGAAACAATCAAAATCTACTAGAAATACTACTGTCCTATTTGAACAATTCAACAGTACGACTGCACAGACAATAAATTTAACAAAGTCTTCTGCAAGATACTGCTTCATTTTAAAGATTAAGAAATATTAAATATCTAGGAAACTAGAATTTCTGTAGCCAGGCTGACATACATCTTGAGGAGAAAAAAAATGAAAGATGTGTTTAAGCAAAAATTTGCTTTGGACAGCAGTAGCTGGGCTACAGGATCTACTACCTACAGGAAGGTCTTAACGAGATCTGAAATGAAGAAAAGCAATAATTTACTACCCAACCTGAGGAGACAGGGATGCATGGAAGGCTTAGGCCCTGGTTCCAAACAGCAGAGAGCATCTACACAGGGAGCAGGTTGCCCCAGGCTGCCGTGCTTCCCACATCCCTCCTCACCCTGGTCCCACATACACACTTTTTTTTTTTTTAATGCAGGAATTCATGCACTTTCTGAGGCCTGAAATCATCACCATTTACTACCATTAGTAACTATTAAAGAAAAAAATTGTATACTTACACATTTTGCAATTTGATAAATTTATTGGAGTCTGCTATCATATCAGGAATAGTGCCCCGGACTGGCAAGCTTCCTTGACCCTCATTTGCCACGAATTCCTTTACAGCTCGAGCCAAAATCCAGAAGGAGGGTGACTGCAAACGCACAAGAGACAGTCAGGTACACAAATGTTATTTATGATGCTTTTTCTACATTTAAGTCTTACCCTTAATTACTCATTACCTGCTCTGTGAGATTTATGCAGCAATCATCATTAAAAATCTCTTCAATGCACCTTGGAATCTAGAAAAAAAAAATAAATAGAGTTTGTATTTACTCAACTTTCAATTTCGTGAATTATCTCAACACTCATTACATAGGTGATCCAGCTCTAAGCAACCTCAGTTTCATACCAAAATCTCCTCTGAATCTTACACTGTCGGTGCTTCTCAGACGTATCTGAAACAGTAGCACTGCCTAAGAACGAGGCACACGCTTCTGATCAAGATGAACGTTACAACCAAAATCCTACCTTATTTCCATCTTCTACATGGAAGATGTAAAAAAACCTGTTAGCAGCATCAGCAAAAGGTACTACCAGTCCCAGCTGCCCATTCTACCTGCTAGAGGCAGAGCAGCAAAAAAGCTGGGGAAGTGAAGAGGTGCTGCAAAAGTGAGAGTGTTTTGACTCCTTAATTGCTGCAGTTCAGTCTGACACATAAACTGAAATAAATCACTATTAGCCCAGGACATGGCTTGTAGTACTCAGATGTCAGCACTAAGTTTTACCTGCTGCTTTCTTGGGAGATTTAGCATGACTGTCCAAGCAAGGATCAGCACAGTTCAAATAAAAATGCAATGTAATCTAGAAAGAATCACAGAATGCGCTTTTATCTCATGCAGCTTTTGCAATTTACCATGGATGAGAGATTAAGGAAATCAGAGGTCAATTCTAAACCACGAGTTACTACTTCAGGATTATTTAAAAACAACGAAAACTTCACTTTTAATGTTTTTAAGCTTGATCAGTTTGTGAAAGGAATTTCGTAACATATTTCTTCAAGAGGAAGGTAATGAATTTGCCAAGTCAAAGGTCCCTTGCAGCACTTCATTTTTATACAGAATAAATAATATAGCAAGCAGCTTCAATACCGCACATGTATTCGTATATACAAGTATTCACATATACGTGTATTCTGAGTCTCTCTCTTAGCAATGTATTTCAATCCGAATTCATCCACACCAGTGACCGCCAATTCTTTTTAACTGTAACGAGCACTTCACAGTTTAATCAGCAAAAGACAATCTGACAGTCTAAGACAGGAATACACTACTAATGAACTCTGGTTACTGACTCATTTTTTACTTGAATTCAAGTTTTCAGGAAGGAAATGTAGCTTCCTTGCATGAGCAAGGAAACAAAGTAATTTCCATAAGTTACAGTGCCACCTAGTCTAGGTCTATTTTACTACACATGATTTCAATTTTAAAAATCGTACTAATCCTGTTTTACCTACATATAAATGTTGCAAATGGAATTCCTGTCCTAAAAGTGCGTATTATGTTCTGAAAAAATGAGGTAGTTGAAATTTCTTCGATTGTGTCATATAAATGTTTATTTTACCTCTGTGGTATTCAATGCTGTATTCACATTTTTTATAGCTTCTTCAAAGTTTTCCTCATCTTCTGGGGTCCCATTTTCATTCCTTAAGATACCTTATAGAAAAAAAATTAAAAATACACAATCCCCTGAATTACATCTCATCATTTAGGTCTTACCAACAGAGCAGACTGGCTTTGGATGTATTTGTTGCATAGTAACTAATCAGCAAAAAATTCAATTACCAGTAAGATGTACTGATAAAACTAACTACATATATATTCTGCATGTGACGTTAAATAGAAGTTACTTATAACAAAAATACCAATTTGTGTGAGAAAGAATAAAGTTTCATAATCACTAAATTAATGCAGATGGTGGTAAAAAGGCAATTCAACCCTTCCCATCGCCAGTTGTGGGGTTTTTTTGGTTTTTTTTTTTTTCAAATTTGGCAAACACTTACGAACCCACACAGCAAGCCAGGCTAAGAAATGGGCTCCACTAGAAACCTAATTTAACCAAAGGTAGTGACTACAGATCAGATCGGTTCCCTAGCCCAACCTGGGGATAAGGGCAACAGAACCACTCAGCAATCTGCACACAGGCCAGCTTTAAATAAGGAAATACCAAAAATTCAGTTAATATTTTTATTCTACAATCATTTAAGACAATGCATTTCTACACCTTAAAAATCCCTCAATGTTAGCACCCACAAAAGGTATTAGATTGAAACATCTGCAAAAACGAAGTTTGTTCACATACTGGTTACAGTTCATTCAGTCACTACATCATCTTTCTGTCTCTCGACTGGTTATTTAGAGCTGCAGTGATTACCAGCAGGTTGATGGGTCAACTGACCGATCAAATACTTGCAGTTAATAACACTTTCAGTATCAAAAGCTTTCCTCTTTGTCACATTTTCCATGTTAACATCAACATTTTGTACAGGAGTCTCTTAAGGCCTTTTCTCCCGCCCACATCAAAACATACTCTTGATCATAAACAGCAAACAGTAAGAAACACTGCCACACTGCATTTATAAGCAAATCTGGGATCTTAAGGTCCACCTGTATAAAACAATCATTTAGCAGAAAAGTCATAACTGCATATGCCAGCAGATTTTCATAAATTAAGCCTGGGAGAACTTCTGATTATTTTTCAGATATTGCCCTACACATTTCTGCCACTATGAATAAATGACTCCTATGACATACATTACCTTGCCGAATGAGTTGTCTGAAGGCTTCTTTTTCTTTGTAACTCTTAGGCAACTGATCACTTCTCTAAATGTAAAAACACAAAAACATTTTGTCTTTAAAATATCTACTACTACTACTAACCTCATTGTGTTCAGACTGCTGAACTCTAGTTTGTCACTGTTCACATACATTCACTTGCATTTCAATTATTTTTATGATTCCACCTCGTTTTCTTTATTTGTTACACGTGGCCAAAATAATCTAGTATAGAAAAGACACATCTAAAGTAATAATAGTTACAGACTGGTTACTTATCCAGTTTTGCAACATACCTCGTTGAACCATTTTGTTAGATACTTGGCTACAATCACAATCCATGGAGTGTGGCTATGGTCCTGTAATTAAACAGCAGAGAAATCTTTGTCAAATTGAAAAAAGATAAAAACGAGAGACAAATTGAAAACCTATCTTAAATGTAAACTCCTAACATCCCTTCCGCTCTTGTAGAAACATAAGACATGTTCCAGATTTTGATTCAGAAATAACATTCTCTAACTACTATAAAACAATGTATTAAATTATTATTCCTTTACTTAGGAGAAGGGTGGCTGAGCAAAGTTCTCCAACATTTTTCTGGAGTGGAACTTATGTTACGCACCAATACCCACAGTACAATGCTCTGCAGCGTAGGTAATCATAAAAATAATAAAAAAATGGGGGGTGAGGGTGAATCAGTCTAACAAAAGATTAAGTTGTCCAAGAATATTCCTTACTTCCAAGACCCCCACTTGCTTAAGATTTAAATACAGCCTAACATTTTGACAAAGGCCAAAAATAGTACCTTGTGACTGATTCTACAGTTGCCTCTGCTCAGATGAGACTCAGCACCAAAAAAAGTCATCTGCCAAGAGCAATTTTCATAGAATCCCTGTTCTATGTCTGCATCTGTCTTAGAGCACATAGTGCAAACCACATGCCAACCTTTTTGTCCATATGATCCAAGTCATAAGACTGAATGTGTTCCCTCAGTTCTGGAAATGGTTTGTCCAGCCTCAGATCTTCCAACGTATTGTCAGGATGAGATTCAACAACTGAAAAAAAACCCCACAATCCATTTCATGGTTTTATGTCTGGCCTTCAAAACAGAGCTATACATCAAATACAGTGCATCATCTGCTCGTGTAACTGCTTGATTCTCAAAATAAGTGTTTTGTGTAAGTTAACTTTAATGTCAGGATAATATCAAATTTCATTATTTGTTGCAGTCCATAATTTCTATGCATTCCTCAAAGAACGCTCTTGGTGATGAACTGCAAACTATGTAAGACTTAACAAATACTAAGTCACAAGATGGGGGGGGGGGAAATCAAAGTAACATTATATATTGAAGCTTTAAACCTTTTAGAGAAGTCTTTATCTCAGAAAACCCTCTTACCTGTGTGTTCTTTAATAATGACTCTCATATAACCAACCAGCCCATAAGTCCTGCAGACCAGCAGAGGAATGTTGGAATTCCAGAGAAGTTCAGCCAAGCGCAGCAACGTACTGTAAGGAAAAACATTTTTTTTTTTTCCACATGTACAAAAGGACAACAGTTAACTACAAAACTTAACTCTTATACAAGCCACTTGTTAAAGAGAAGTCTTCTATGAGAGAACTCTAGTATTACCATGATTCTAAGCATATATAAGCTGATGAATTTTATATGTGAATTTACACTAGGTTAGAAATATATTTATCCATTAGCTTATTTGTATTTTACTCCCTCCTTCCAAATGCTCCAAATATCAATTAAACAAAAAACTTCATTTAGTTGTGAAAGACAGAAAAAAAAAATTAGATCTGTGTGTTGCACAAACATAACTTCCAGTATGGGCAATTCCAACTGGCGGTTTCTGAATAGCACATAAGAAAGATTCTCAAATGCCTGCAAGGGAGTCACCACTTCCCAGACGCAAGCTGGCTCTTGTTTCTCAAAGAGACAGTATCTCTAGCTCCTCTGTAAGTAGGGGGAGGTAGAAATACATAAAGTATGAACAACAGCCACTTCCTTACAAAAGCAAGATTTAACTATTCATCTACCCAACAACCTCTTGCCTCTGTGGAGGCAGCTTGTCCACTGACACAGAAGCATGCTCTTCTCCCCCAAATTTCTCAATACTCTGAGAGCTGTCATTTTTCATCTTTTCAACTGTTTACTGGAAGGCAGCATGGGAGAGGCCTTCCAGCAGGAAGAGGTTAAAAAATTTAAAAAAAAAAAAAAAAAAAAAAAAAAAAAATCAAGAACCTCTGGTCTTTATATAGGCAATATAATTGCATACGGGGTAAAATGGAAAGACCTACACAAATAATAAAATACATTTGCAAAAATCTAAAGGTATCACAGCTCCTATTATCTGTTAGGTTTTACATAAGAAGAATACTTGGTTATAGAGATTTTGGACCAGAAACAACTGTCACTACAGAAGAGTACTTGACATAGAAAAATACACCTGGAGACAGCACCCAGTAATCAGGCATGGATCTGAAAGAGATTTTAAACTATGTATTACCATATAAAAAGGTCCACAAAAAAATGCCATCATTTACTGTAACTTTCCTTCACAGTGACAGAGTTCTGTTTTGCCTAAGTTTTCCTGCAAGAATATGCCTGCAATTGAAACCTGCTCTTACAACTAAATGAAAACAACCAACCAACCTTAGATGATTCTTTACCTTTCTGGCAGTTGTGTTGCAACCACCAGGTTAAACCGATTAAAAAAGGAAGGGTCATTGTCTAGAAGTTTTTCTGGACTCTAAGTAGTAGGAAACAAAATAAAAGAAAGTCAGGAAACGCTGTGAAAATTTCTGAATACAGAGCAAGTCTGTTCAACATTGAATGTAAAGCGTTAAGTGAAAGCTATAAATTTATGATGAAGTTATAAAATAACATTTAAAATACATAAAATTACTTTTTGCAAAGAACTAAAGCTCTTCTTCAAATGCTGTTTTATCATGAAGCTACTTAAGCTACAACATTACTATGACAACACATACTTTTATCACACTATACAACAAGAAACATACAACCAATTTAGGGAAACAAACCTCTTCGACAAAGTTTCCAGAAACATCAGTATTCAATTCTTGCAAGAGCTCAGTGGCACTCTGGGCACGATTCTGTTTCAGAACAATCAAAACAAAGTTTCATCTCTTGAAATGTAATTTATATAGTATATCTGTACTACTTATGCTAGATGCTCAAAAAAGAAAAAAAGGACTTCATCATAAGGCTAGGATTCTAAGCCTTGCTTATCTGAAGAAAAAATAAATCCCTTAACAGCAGACACTTGTTTGAAACCATTTTTTGTATTATTATTTTAAAAACAAAAATTACACGACAGCTATTTATTAATCTCCAGGAATTACCTATTCCTTTTCTATTCTCCTCTCTTTGTGATATTTTTTCCCCTCATCCACCTCTCTACTCTTAGCTTTACTCCTTCAATCACAATTCTCCTCCACCTTATACTTCCAAAGATTTTCTTAACCATATCCTGTTCATTTTTTCCATTAGCATTACTCCTAACACTACATTTCAGCATCTATTCAGTACTTTCATGCCTTCAATACACCTAAAGCGACATTTGTTATCTCCTTACCTGACCAATATGACTTCTCTGTAGAAAGAAACTGAAAAGGAGACAAGAAAAAGTCACATGTGAAGTTCTGTTTTGAAGAAAACAACATTAAATCTACATTTTGTAGTGCAGACTATGTTGCCGACTCTCATACACAAGAAACCAAGTTCTCCCTTAAATCGGCTTTTCTTCTCCCCACCACTGTAATATTTTCCTCATGATCAGTTTCTTAAGGAAATTTTCCCACACCTGAGCCACAAATCTGAAAAATAAAACATGCCAAACTTCTCTAGAAGCCAGGATCATACTGCAGACTTAAGACACAAAAACAGCAACTAAAAAAAACTATTTAAAATTTAGCAGCTAATATCAAAATGATCGTGCCTGCTGCATTATGTCACAAACATCCAAAACCACAAAAGACCTCGAGAAATATACAGAGGCTTTTAAAACTATTAGGAATTTTATAGGATTTTCTTAACAAGTATAGAGATGGAACTACTTATGAAACCCTGTTACTTCTCAATTTCTAACAGAAACTAGTAACAAACCTACTTATTTCCAACATCTTCTCCAGAGACCTGATTGCCATCGACAATTGTAAATGAACCAATACCTTGGGAGAAAAAAAAATCACTATGAATAACTGGGCGTTATGAAATGATCAGATACGTTGCAAAGAGAATACAGAAGAGAGATCTACTTACCTGGTAGCACTAAGTTTTTGAGTATTTCGGTTCCTGTCGCTGTTGCGTTTATCACACAAACGTGGGCAGATTCTAAAGCTTCTTGTCCGTGGTCACCCCACAATCTAAATTGGGATGGAAGCAGAAGCGTTCTGAATTTATTTTATTTTGGATTTTAAAGCCCATATAAAAAAAAATGAACAAAATCTAAACAATCACAAATAGAGGCTAGCATACTACTTTGCATTCACTGTTGAGGGGCTAAATAGCACTAACCAAAGTAAGCTTCCCTTAAGAAAACTTACTGTGACAAACTTGGAACCATCTAAGGATCAACCCAATTTTACTGGCATTTCACTTTCTCCATCTTTGTACTCTATACCATACAAACGCACACACCATTTTCTGTTGTATCATATTTAACTTCAAAAATCAGCATGGGTCCAAACATCCCTTACACAACTTCATCCTAAAACTGAATGCTCCCTTTTTTCAGACGTTTTATAATAAATAATACATTTTTATGTTTTTTACAATTTATAACACAGGACACGGAAACGTACACGCAGATGTAAATCAGTCTTGACGAGTTTGGTAGTGTATTTCAGACGTCTATAAAATACTATTCAGGCCAAAATCGGGACATGGCTGTGCTCAGTCACAAACGCCCCACTGATTTCACACGGGCTGTGATTTTACTCTCTTCAGCTGCAGGAAAGTTACTGAAGAGACAGAGCAAAGCATCGCAACTACCGCTAAGACTTTCAAATGTGTGCCAGCACGTGAAAATTAACCCCTGCCGTGCTCCGAACACGGGCTGTCTCCAGCACAAGCCGCCCTTCTCTCATGTAACTTTACCCTTTTCTGCCTTTTTTCCCTGTGCCGGCCAAACACGAACCCGCGACGCGACCGGCCCACAAGGGCGCTAGCTCGGGCACAGCCTCGCCCCTCCACGG
>NW_009259237.1:2491378-2510375 GCF_000687185.1 Egretta garzetta
ACTTCGTCCCGGCGCTCCTTTTGCGAGTCGCGGGCGTTGCTTGAATCTTGCGTGAATAGGTGAAAGCATTCGTGTTGACACAGAGATTTCGGCAAATCCAGTCGGGGTATGAGAAGAGCCGCCGTCGTTGTTCAATGGAATTGAGACGGCAGTTTGGATAAACGGTGGGAAAACAGGCCTTGATGTCTTTGAGGGACGCTGAAGGCAATGGGAGTCACCAGCACAGAAACATGGGACGCTGTTTCCTTGAAGAACATATAGCTAAAAATAAGGTGCCATTCCTGGAATTTACGTTCAAAATGGGTATTCATCTCTCAACCTACTTCCTGGCATGAAGTTTTGAAGCATTGTACAGCAGTCTGAGTCAAGCCCTGCAGATGCCTGCATTCAGAAAAATCAGTTTAGGTACATTTTGCTGAGATGGTGTACATTATTGCAGTTAGTTCTATTTAGTATTGAGACAACAAAATCTGAAATCTGTTGCACCTATGTACTTCTGTCACAAAAGTCTTTCCATATAGGATCAATATAGATTGTACTATGAAAGTGTACAAAAAAAGAGAAAACTTGCACATCTTTAAAAATTTCAACTAACATCTCTGGCACTAAGTTTCTACAACAAAAGCGAGGTCCTAAAATACGTCCCATTGTTCCAGCTGATTTGCTAACCCATAAAAGGGTATTCTGATACTCACTTAATCTGCATCTCTTTAGTAAACTTAATTTGCTATATATCTGCTGAAATGAAGTATACAACAGTGCAATTATAATTTAGTGTTTTATACCTTGCAGATGATGTTGAAATAGAATACAGTGCTTCCTCTTTTGTTTTCCCAGATACAATATCTCCTCCAAAGTTCATTTTTCCCAGGCTTCATGTTTGCTATGTCACAGTAAATCTTTCCTTCTGTTGAAGTTCCAGTGACTGTTGCAATATTTGTAGGAATGTTCTGTTTACCAAAATAAAAAGTTGTCTTGTTCTGTTCTTGCTGTCTCTTACAATTACACAGTTTCAACTGGACAAACCATAAATTATAATAATCATTATTTCAGACTTAGCTCCAAAATATAGTCCCCATTTCTGATATAAAGCAGCCAAGTTATATAGCTTTAAAAGTCAAAGACAAGTAATAATAAAAAAATGTCACATCAAGGCTGGGAAACTCCTAGGGAGCCACGTACCCCGTTCCTCTTTTTCTGCCCCACTTTCCCAAGAATGTTCCAAATAAATTTCTTTTTTCTTCTTGGCTCTCTTGGCCCACATTTTATTCAAGTTTTTTCTCTTCCAGAATTGTCTATTGAGTTTATGCACGTCCTTTTTGTCCCTTTTTTCTCAATCCCTTCTTTACTTTGGGACTCTTCCCCCCCCTTATGCCAGGAGGAGATTCCCACTAAGTGCTAGGTTCTTTCCCTTAGAAATCTCACAAATCTCACTATGTAGCCGTGGGATAAGAATTACCACTTTCAGCTCCTGAAGTTACACTGGGTGCACAAGAATCTCAATATACAGTCATCACGTTTTTGTGTTTGCAAAGAAAAACTTGAGAATGTAAAATTCAAAATGTCAATTGTCAATCAACAAGTATAGGCCATTGCTTTTCAAATAAAATATTAAAACATTTAAAAAAAAATCTGGAATTATCCTGCTTTTTAATGTTTAGTGTTGGCAGTACACCCTCTGTTTATATTTACCTTGTGAAGTATTTCTGTGCAGTTTCTGGGTTCATTATAGATTATTTTAATGGACACATAAAGAACAGATGTCACCTTAGTGTAACTCCCATTTGGAAACTGCCAGCATTAGTAATGGCAATGTAAGAGGAGAGATGAGCTGCCTGGATAAACAAGATACTCTTTCAAGAACCTGAGGTGAGGGCAAGCTCTGGAGTGATGAATGTTTTAGCATTTAATCTGTTCCTACTTTTTGTACTTCAGAGGCTCTGGAGTGAGCAGCCTGTAACCAAACTGACTGTATTTCTGCCATATTTTTGTTCATAGGCAGTGACACATCAGCACACTCATATGCATTAAAGAAGGCACATGACACCTCATTCAAATACGTCGCCATTATTAAAGATGCTCGGCAAAAATAATTGCCAAGTTACTTAAGCAAAAGCACTTAAGAGTGCCATTTAGCCATTCGCCTTGGAACCGTAAAACTATTCTTTCATTTTACATCTCTGAAAATGCAGCTCTACCCCTCTACAGTGATGCAGTAATATATACCAAAAGCATTATCCTCAAGTGACATGATCTCCTTGCGTGAATACCTCCCAATGACTCCAGACCTCTATTATAGAGACAGCTTGCCTTAGAGATTCAAAAATCCAATTTCCTCAAACCTGCAAAGCTTAATAGATTCACATTGTATTTGGCATTCCAATCTTACTTGGAGATTTCTAACTGTAATGGTTAGCTCTTATATAGTGATTTTAATAAAGGGTGCTCATTCAATCATAAAGAAAAATGTTCCACATATAGGGATGGGACAACTGAAGCATTTGTTGTTAGTTCAGTATCACAACATACTGACAGGTTCAGAAGAACCCATGTCCTTGTTCTAGGCTGCTGCCCTGTTCACTCATCATTACTGTCAAAGAGGAATAAAACTGTAAGTATGAAGACCAAGGAAGACAGAATTACTCTTTAAGGTAGCTTGAAACGTTTCACTGCAGTGGATGGAATTATATCATCCTGTTATTCCCTGCTAAGCAGACAGTTTTGAGATGTAGTCAAAGCCTGTGAGAAATTTGTGGAAATGACGAGTACTTCACTGTTAGCACAGCATTGGAGAAATCCACCCTTTGAGCACCTACCACTCTGTTCTTCTCACTTCCGTAAGCACATGAGTGTGATGTAGTTATCCTCAGTTCAAGCAGGTAACATTGAGATCAAAGTTAGATTACTACCACAACTTTTGAAGTGATAAATGATAATTTGAGGACAAAATCAGTGAAAAAACAGTCTTAAATGCAGCCAGTATCAAGAGGCATCAGGGTTACGGAATAATGTGGTATTTGTATAAGCTGCAGTATTACTTTAGCTTTAAGGAAAACTTAGTATTTTCCTCAAAAAGGAAGAATGCTGATTGGATGGGGGAGCACATTAAACTGACGTATACACACTGGCTATCATTTATAGCTAAAATTTTATCCAAGCTGTTTTTTTTTTCCTTTCAGGTATTGTCATTCCCCCTTTTCACTTCTTCTAAATCCAACCATTTAAACCTCCATTTGTGGAGTCCCCTTCCTGCCATGTCTTCAGCATGCTTTCTCTTGTCTCAGAGTTTGTCCTATGCCCCGCCATTGTAGTCTGCATATGTAGACATCTATGTGGTTTTGAATGTGAAAAGATAAAAGCTAAAGTGCTGAATGGTGTCAAATGTGTGTAGACTTTGGGCCACTTCAGTGGCACTGTGCCCTGCAAGCAAGATCTGAGCCACTGTTTGCTAGTTTCTCTTGAAAAGCGTTGCTCGGTATTCTCCATCTTGCATATGGTTTTCCCCGATCTACAATCTGCTTTTTTAACACACAAAAATCCTCTTCCATTTCTTCTTTTCACTGGTAAGTTGGTGGGTTTTGTACTTTTCCCCATGGTCTAGAACAGCTTTCTTGACTATTTCCATCTCTGTCTACATCTGGCTTCCCTCTCTACAAACACAGCACAGAGCCACCCAAGAATAAGAACCAAAGCATCACAGCTTCTCGCAGCTCACTTGTCCTACCAAGCGGCAAAGCAGTCTAACCCAACGGCAGCGCTGCTGCACTGCTTCCCCTATTTGAGCCACCACGAGGACCTGTGTGTGCAGACTCTGGCCACAGACATACCTGCAGTGTCGGTGCCTGGTGCGTCTCAGGCCTGTGCAGGGACCTGAGTACATGACAGTACTTTAACAGAAATAAATTGAGAAGTTGACCTGAGGAAGTCGTTGCAGAACTACTCTGTGGACACCTTTACAGCGGTTTGCATCCCTTATTGAGTGATTTAGCTTGCATCAGTGAATCTCAAAGGTTTTATAGCTGAATCCTGTGGAAAGCTCCTGAGGAAATTAATTCTTACAAGGCAGTACCACAACATAAAAGTTGCATAAAATGCTTTCATTGATTTTTTTCCTTCCATTTTCTTGATTGCATAGTAGAAGAATCCCTATTTCTGTGTGCTATTGTCTTTGTGAAAATCAATATGTTTATACAATGTAGCCTTGACAGACGGCATTTCCTCAGATCTAACAAAATTACAACCAAGGAGCCCTTTTTCTTGCCACAAAGGTGTCTTAAGACATTTTACAGCTGCAGATTGGGTATCTCATTGTAGCCTCTTCATGGGGTTGGCAGGATGCAGGCAAATACAGGATCATACCAGATAACCGAGGCTCACAGATCAGCTCCTTTCTCTAGAGTCTGTTGTGTTCTGTTCCCTAATATAACCACACTTTTATTTCTGTCTTTTCAAAAAGTTTCTTTAGAGTTACAAAGAAAAAAAAAATCAGATTGCCAATGTATTTAATTTATTGGTGTGATTTTTACCTTCTTTAAAAGTAGCACGAGTAATTCCTTCTGAGATGAGAATGTTCTCCATCTCATCTAAGCACTGATTCTGAAGTTTTAATTACAAATCATGCGGCAACATCATTCATTCTTTGCAGCTGGAGAGAGTGTTTAAGGAAAGAGGGGCAGTAACTAGGTGATGTTTCCCCCTGCAGAACATAAGAGTGAGAAGGGCAGTTCCCATTACAGTCTGCACACCTTGCTGTGCCCTGATGCTCAGAGCAGGTTACGGCTCTTGCTTCCTTGCAGTGTAGCATGGGAAAACACTACTACTTTTTCCTAAATTCAATCCTCATGCCATCTGGACAGTCTTGGTTCCTCTCTAAGTCCTGGGACTTCAGTTATCTCAGTTCTACATTTTTCTTCTCCTGTGCTGAGTTAGCAAACAGAGCGAGCAGCAGCCGGAGCAGCCAAGTTGGGAGCAGGAGGAACCCGGGTGCTCTCCCTGTCCTGCAGGAATTACTTCGGTTGCTCTGTATCTTTAAGGGGCTGACCCGATCCCACGGTGAGCCATTATAAAGGCAGGTAAGCAGCAGTGCCCTGATCAAAGAGCTGAGAGCAAAGCAGGGTGCAGCTCCCCTATAATGACTGGCCACCACAGTTGGGGATATGGGCAGGATGACGGTAGGTTATAGCATTTCCGTGCTGCATCTCTATCTTCCCTCACTCGTTTTCTTTCTAGAGCTGTTGCCTGAGCCCTGCAGAGCTGCCTGCGTTTCGATGTCTGCAAGCATCAAGTATATACAGCAGGTAATTAATTACTTTATTGATAATAAATAGCACCCAGAAAGTGGCTCCAAAAGATGCATGAACTTATGCCTGCTGCCTTTTGTTGTTGCAATCAACATTCCAAAACTGAGGGAAGCAGTACTGAGTGGGTTTTTTTCAGGCTGCAGATACTACAGATGGGTCCCTTTCCAAAAAGCTGTTATGAAAAGGATTAACTGTGTCTGTCTCTCCAAGAGCAATTCTTCTAAGTAAAGAAGATTTAGTACAGCAGTAATAGATCATCTGATCCTGTGCAGCTGTTGAAATGTGGTATCTAGGCTTCTATAGAAATGAATAAAATAAGGTATACGTTATAATTCTAGAACATCAATAAATTGTACAGATCAGTATCAGAGATCACTTACAGAACAACTTATGCTTTCTGATTTGACAGTTTTTAATTTAGTCATTCTCCTTTGCTTCCCGCCTCCAAGAACATGTCACAGAGTGAGAGGATATGTGAAGCTACTGAAAGATTTCTACGATAGTGTTTTATAGCACCTGTATCCTTTACAGAGAAGGATGGATGAGTGGCTGGGGTTGTCCAGTAAGACAATTGTTTGCATAACCTTCAGGAGCCAGTCTGTGTCTCTCTCTCTCTCTCTCTCATAATTATTTTAGTTTCCATGAGCAAGTTTGAATGCTAAGTGAAGCTGGTTAGTGCTTGGGCATATAGGTAGTAGTAATAAAGCCATGTATTTTCTTACAAAGCTCATAACAGACAATTTATATTGCCTAAGCTTGTGTAACAGCATTTAAATCCTAAATCTGCTTTATAGGCAAGCTGAGAAAAGATATTATTTTATAAGCTGAGCTTTTCGGAAAATGCCAAAGACAAGTAAGAGTATAATAGATCGCTGTTTTTGTTACATAAACTCAAGGAGGGTAAATACCTGTGCTTGATTAAAAAAAGCTTCCACTTGTGAAAGTATGTGAGAATGCTACAGTTAAAAATGTGCTTCTTGGGAATCTTAAAGTAAAATTGTTACTGTAAATACTTTCTGAACATAAGCAGTAGAATTTAATTGCTTCTTGTGCTATCATACCAAAGTAGAAAAAGGAGTGGTAAGGATAAGTAATTCTTTCATGCAGATAAGGTTTTGTTATCTCAAACAGCATTAAGAGTGTTCCAGCTTTGGCAGCAGAGAGCTGTATTATTAAATTGGTCTTTCTCCCCATTCTGTTGGGGTCAGGAAGTCCAAAAATGTTAATTACCACACTATACCCTTCACTCAGGGTAGAAAAGATACCATAATGGGCATGAGTGAATAATGAAGCTGCCTCAAAGATTTACTGCAGTCATAAAATGGTTTTAAAAATAACTGCATAGTCAGTAGCTAAGAGATTGAGTCATCTGCATCTAATTTGAATCACCAGAGCTTTTACAGTATCTTGCCCAGGAAGAATTAAATGCTATTTCCTTGGGGGAGTGTATGTGTGTGTGCAAGTGTGTTTACACCTGCACCCACCTCGGAAGGTCTTTGGAAACCTTAGTAATGTAATTACAAACTCCCCAGAAAATTAGTGGCACAAGTAACTGAAGATAAAGATAAAACTATTGATGTGCTGTGATTTCCTCAGTGTGTTTTGTACAAGATATTTGAATTGCCCATCTTGTTGCAGCCTGTTTGTGCTAATAAAAACGCACCAGCTTAGAATTTAAGTGAACTTCTTGGATACCAAATTTGCAAGTCACTCCTGCTCAGCAAGCTTTACTTCAAGCCTCGTGAAAACCTGTAATGATTACTTTGTGTATAGTAGGAAGAAAATAATGGTGCTTTCCTTTCTTTCATTTTGAAGGACCTTCGGAGTGGCACAAATCTTATCCT
This sequence comes from Egretta garzetta, assembly GCF_000687185.1. Classification (NCBI taxonomy): domain Eukaryota; kingdom Metazoa; phylum Chordata; class Aves; order Pelecaniformes; family Ardeidae; genus Egretta; species Egretta garzetta. Next base: position 2,498,523 of record NW_009259237.1, read on the forward strand.
ATTGCCCAAGGGAACCGCCAGTCACCCATTGATATAGTTTCTGCAAGAGCCATTTATGACCCTAATCTGAAGCCGCTTATTATCTCCTATGAATCATGTACATCTCTCAACATCTCCAACAATGGCCATTCAGTTATGGTTGAGTTTGAAGATACTGATGACAAGACAGGTGAGACTAACACACAGCCAGCTAACTTAGAATATGATTTTGTGACTTAGTGAGGGCAACAATTAAGTACATCCTGTATAGCATATGTTATATGATGTATAATTTCAGTTTAGGACAAGGCATGTGACCAGAGCCCTTTATATTTTGTTGTTTTGAGCCTCACATTTCTTGTCTTGAGTCTCTCTAGCAATGTGATATTGCACAGCAGAATAGCGTTTCCGCATTAGGAAAAGCTCCTGTATCAGGAAAATCAGAAGCTTGTTTGCAGTGCTTCCCTTTTAAATGGGGATTGTCAGTTTGCTAGACAGGGTATCCATGAATCTCTCCAGCACTTAGAACACTCCTCACTACCCTGTTCCCATGGTCATCCAAACCAAAGATGCTAATGTACATGCCAGCTTTGCCCAGTTTCCATTTACAGGGCTAGGGAAGAAGATTAGCAGAGATCAGACCATACAGCATAGTCCTCGTAGTCCACTACACCAAGCTGTATCTGGACCAGTCACTAACCTTGCATTGTGGTTTTTTTCCTTCACCCGCTGACCACCACCTCATAGAAGTTAAGTTTCTTCAGAAGTTATAAAATCTTCTACTAATTCTGAGTTGGTAGCAGCTTGTGGATGTTGGACTGTCTGCAGTTGTATATTATTCTTGTCTCTTAGCTCTTGTCAGAGAGTATAAATGCTTTAAGTGATTGATTACTTCTGTTAATTCTACTTCCATGGTAGACCTTGCTTTTACATCTGCAGGGTAGGGGGAGAGTGCATTCAAATGGAGATGAAGTAGCTAATAAATGGAAAGAATACATTTAAAAAAAACCAACACACTCTGAACAATTTTTAAACATATTGGCTGATTTCATCTTCCAGTTGGGTGTGTTTATTGATTCTAGCTAAATAGGATATCCTAGATACTGAAAACAAGTTACTTTTTCTGTAAGACTTTTTCTGTCTGTGCTGGTAACCCTTTGAAATAAGGGCTGGGAGTTAAGATTCCAGCCATTTTGTTTCAAAATTTCCCTTCTGGAATGAATCTAGGAAACCACCCAACTGAGTGGTCAGGTTTGCAAGCATGTTTACTGAATTTAAAGATAAGACTGGATGTGCATTTTCCAAAATCTTGCTACGCAGATCCATTAAGCATGTTACCCTACAAAGAATTTGTAAAATATATCTGGAAGTGTTATCTTAGCTTGCTAACTGCTTTTGTGCAATTCTAAGCTGAACTGTATCTATGTAACTGTGAACTTTATCCAGCTCTATAAGTTTAAGAACATAATCTATTACTGTGCTTTTAGAGATACAGATTCAGAGCACATGCAGGAACGAAGGCCTCTGCCCTTCCTACACTAAGCACATGCCTTGTTTTAATAACACTTTCAAGGAAGAAAGCTGCTAGGAGTGGAAAACATGTTTTTAAGTCTTTCTAGTTGTGTTGAAATAGATCTAATGACTCACAGCTCTGCATAAATGGTACAACAGATCTTTGACAGTAACCCATCATGGCTAGACTTCTTAAAATAATGTTTGAGACAGGTGATGCATTCCATTGCTAAGTTCAGAAAAAACATACTAGGAGGTACTTACATTCTTAATATTAAAACCTTTGCTTTGGCAAGGCCAGTTTCTGGCACAAGAGCCAGTTGGAACTATGCATGTGTGGTAGCACCATGTAAGCCCCAGCTTTAATTTTTTAATAAAATGTTATGGGCTACACTAAGGATAAGTGCTTTACAGATACTAAATGTAATTTTAATTTTCTTAATATAAGACTTTGATCAGGTTTTCATGTCTATTGGGCAATATTTATTTGATTTAGTGCCATATAAAATTACAGGAGAATTACTGATGCTGTTGATAAAGTATCTTCTACAGGTGACATCTTAAACATTCAGCTGTTCTTAAGTGTTATTTCTAAATTATGTACGAAGTTTCTCTAGCACTTCCTCACCTTTATAAGGTGATTTGAGATTCTGAATGGTGTCATGTAAAGTACAAGCTATTATATTACCTCTTTTTATGGGATCAGGTATTTAAAGGAAATGGAATATAGATAACCTCCACAGGAAGAAAGACATCTAAAGAGTAAATACTCAGCTGAATTGTCTACCTGATGCTCAAGGTATCTATACTCTTTTGCACAAACCTCAAGTAGCAATGTCAAAAATATTTTAGGTACATGAGTTTCAAACTGATTTATTTTTTTTAATTTTCAACTTGGGTTTATTGTATTTAACAAGAAAGGCATAACCATAACAAAGCTACCACATCTTCATATGTCAAATATACTCTTTCCAAAAAAGCTACAAAATTCTGTACAAGTAGCCAGTCCATGTGTTTAAACTTAATTTTTTACATGAATTCAGGTGCTTTCCATTAAGAAATCCAACCCTTCTAAATGGATGATGCATATCTTTGATATTGGCAATGGGGAGATGTTGCTGGCTTTTTTCCACTATTGTGCCAACAGTAGTTAGTTTTGCTAACAGGAAACTAAGAAGCCAGAACGTGTAAGCTATTTCCTCTTTTCCCCTCCTGTAGTGATCAGCGGTGGTCCCTTTGAAAATCCATTTCGGCTAAAGCAGTTTCACTTTCACTGGGGGACAAAGCACAGCCAGGGGTCGGAGCATACAATTGATGGCAAACCTTTTCCATGTGAGGTAATTATGTGTTTTTACAGACAGGATTAATTCATGCAAATAATGTTGACAAATGACTTTGCAGAGGGGGCTGTGCGTCTCTTAGGATTCTGATGGCTTATTCACCATGGTTAGGTCAGCACAGACTCTAATGAGAATTTCATACCTTACACTGAAGTTATCTGTTGATTACCCTGGTTTTTAGAATGGAAACTTACCCACCCAGTGCAGCCTCTTCTCCAAGATTCTCAGTCATCTTACCCTAGTCAACAGGCCACAGCTAGCCCCACAGTTTAGCTGCTGTGCTTACACAGCACCTCTAACAGTCCTTTGCTGTGTAGCTTAGCCTGCTGCACACAATTGATTGCATCCTTTTACTTATACAGCTGGGAAGGATATACATGGCTTCTCAGCATTGTGGTTGTCAGTATTGCTCCACTTCCTGGCAGTTATCTTAGGCTTCAGCTGATGATCACAGCCTGTGAAATGACCATGCTGGTACTATCCATAGCTTAGAAATGGCTTCATCTCAGGCCTCTTGAGAGTTCTGCAAAGCTAGGATAAGGCACAGGCCTTTCCCAGCACAACCCATCCCAAATACTACAGTAGTGTTGCATTGTGGAGACTACCAGTGAATACTGGAGCACAGTGCTTCATTGGATGAAGGCCCATACCAGGGAAGTTGGATCACGGGTTAATGCCTGATTTCAAGTTAAGGCTGAAATATATAAACTTTGTTTAGTGTCTGTCCATGCTCATGGACTAGTCCAAAAGATTGAACTTGCTCATCTTTCCAAAGATGCCTTTGGAGCAAACCTACGTTCTGCTATGAATGACCAGTAGTGCCTGTTAACATGAGACAACCTATGTTCACAGCTTCTATCACTAATTTGTTTAATTCTTGTTATTTTTCTTTAAAGCTCCACTTAGTTCACTGGAATGCCAGAAAATATGCAACATTTGGAGAAGCAGCAGCAGCTCCAGATGGCTTGGCAGTAGTTGGTGTTTTCTTGGAGGTAAGAATCACAAAAATAGCATGTTTACATGATGAAAAGCATTATGCTGTCAAGTGTTTGAGAACCAAGCCATGTATTTAAGAAGTGCTTAAGGAAAACAGATGACTTATTGGAAGCAGTAACTCATTGCAAATTGCTGTTAGACTTCAGGAGGAATGGTGAAATTCAGATAAGAAAACAACACCTATTGAAAGCATATTTATAGTCATTCTTATTTAACCTGTCTATTCCATTATTTTAGATTGGGAAAGAACATGCCGATATGAACAGACTCACTGATGCTTTGTACATGGTAAAATTTAAAGTAAGTTTTAAGCTCTTCAAATTTAATTGTTTCTGGTATATCCTTTAAAAATTGAGCTCATGTACATGTTTGAGACAAAAATGGAAAATCGCCCACCACAAATCTTGCCATCATTAGAAGATCACGCTAGTTATAAACTGAACTTTGGAGGGGGGAATAGGAGAATATTTGCCTAGTTTCTGGTGCCTCCAAAGGCTGTGTTGATGCCACTGGTCATTCAGAGGTTCTACCTTTCCCAGAGTTCCTAAAATCAAAAGCTCCATGACCCTTCAGGCTCAGCTCTTGCATGCAGCAAAATAATCCTTTTCCACTGAGCCTAGCCCTGAACAAGTCAAAACCGGCTGTATCTTCTGCTGCAAAGCTCTGTCAGGGGACAATCTTAATGAGGTCCTGAGCTCATCTGTTCTTACAGTGATACCTGAAGGTGGTCTTTAACCACACGTATCTGAGAGCTTTGAAGATTGATACCTGCTGCAGGTATCAAGTGCAGACTGACTGGACCACTACAAATGTTATCCTTTTGGGATTTACATGAGGTTAACACATTCTATAATATGCATGTAAGTTCTAATATACAAAATAAACTATATCTAATACTTGAGTGGGCATATTATTTCTTGCTCCTCTTTAGATGCTTGTGAAACACGGGAAATGAAGGCAGTTATACAGCAACATATAGCCTGCAGACACTAAATGATACTTTGATGTTGAAGTTACTTCTGCCACTTGCAGGAAAAAATTGTTTTCCCTCAGCTGTAGCGATGGAAGGTCTGCAGGCTTGCCACTGGGGATAAGCTGCTCATTTCTGTTTCTTATGCGCAATTTTCAGACAATTGGACAGTGCTTTCTGAGTGACTAAGTACCTTTCAGATATTCCTACAGGCTGAAAAATCTTGCCCTAGACTGTGATAGTTAAAGCATTCAGTACTTTAGGCAGCACCTCCTTCTATTTCTACTGGTCTTTTGATAGATCCACCTTCCTCTAATTTTAGACTTGAACATTTGTTTTTAAAGCCAATATTTGTCTTAGCAGACAATGGCTGGGGCCAAGTTTTCCATAGTTTCAAATTTTCTACTGAAATAGATGGGAAACATAGAAAATAGCAAGTAATGAGACAAGGAATTCTGCCACGATATTGTCTATAGCTCACACTGAACACTATATACAGAATATACTTCCTGCATTATTTTTAGACCTTTTGTGACAAGAGCTGAAGTTTGGTAAAGGCAATGGGGCAAGAACTCAAAGTCCAGTAAGCCAACAGCAGGTCTGACACTTGTCATGCTACTCTTGGATAACAGTTGTTGTAAGGCAGCCAAACCTTTATAGACTTTTCCTTTCCTCTACTTTTTAATACTACTTCAGCATTTTCTCTCTCAAAGAGTTCTTTAACCTGCACTTAAAAGTAAAAATAAGTTTCAAATATCAATTCTTTTTCCCAGGGAATGAAAGCTCAGTTTACAAGTTTCAACCCCAAATGTCTCCTGCCTCTGAGTCTAGATTATTGGACATACCTTGGCTCTTTGACAACACCACCCCTTAATGAGAGTGTAACATGGATAGTGCTGAAAGAACCCATCAGAATTTCTGAGAAACAGGTAAACTTTTATTACTCTTGCAGTTCTTGTAGGATTCAACACTGGATAAGGAAGCAGTGACTGTTTTGATTTGCAATAGGGCTAAATTAAAAGACTATTAGCCTGTGAATAATCAGTCTGTTCAATAATCAGGGCTTCTGGTTTTTGTTAGTCTCTAGGCTCTTTCCTTGAACCTGTTCTATTAACTGGTTAAAACATACTGAATACTTTTCTTTGGTCCTTTTTAAAAACATCAATATTGATTGCTATCTTAAGCAGTAAATTACTTCACCTGGCTTTACAGCTGGAGAAATTCCGCATGCTCTTCTTCACCAGTGAGGAAGACCAGAGGATCCAAATGGTGAATAATTTTCGCCCCCCTCAGCCTCTTAAGGGGAGAATAGTTCGAGCTTCCTTCAAGGCCTGAAGAAAACTGATAATAGCCCTGAGATATCCAAGAGCTTCCACATCTGAGATTCTATAAACAGAAACTCTTCAGATCATTTATGGAACATGTAAGATGGCCATTTCCATGAACACTCCACTTGGAGGGGGACAGTCTTCTGATTTTATATTTTATTTGAATTGCTCATTCTTTTGAGAAATGGGATCTTTTTAACTAGCACTTTTTAATATAAGGGATAGTTGAGTAAATGAGAGTTCTCCAAGACCTGAAACTCTAAAAAATTAAGATGAAATTAAAATCCTGCTTAATATAAAATGGGAAATTATGTAGTGGTCTACTAGTACTGATGGCCACAACTTCTAATGGTCTCATTTAATACATGGTGAAACAGTAGTCAAGAATTTTGGGCAAACTGGACTTAAATTTTCCTCACCCATCTCTTGTTAGCATTTGCCAAGCTCTGTCTCACTTAAAGATTGCTTTCACTGTATGCTTGCTGTCTGTTAACACATACAGTGCACATAAGTAGCACTAAAAGTTCTTTACTCACCTCAAGTAGGCACTGGTATGAAAACTACATATATATTTTAAAGTTGATCTAAGATGAAGATGCTATTTTATAACTAATTTAAAATAACAAATGCTGTTTTTTAAAGCAGGCCATTTTATTGTACAGTGTTGTTCAGACACTTGTTTTTAGCCCATGCAGCATACATAACTAGAATGCCCTTGTCAATGTTGTTGAAAAGAACATCTATAGCAATTTAGGTATGTGTTCTGTGGTTCTCAATTGTTCAAATTCTACCTCAGTTAAGTGATTTGCTCTGCAATGCGACCTCCTTCATAGTCTGCCCTAAAAAGTAGATATTTTGTTTACTTTAGGGACCTAACATGGGTAGACCTTGACTGCACTGAATGTGCATTGCTGCACAAATCATCCCCTCACTATGGCAGTCTGTCAGGGATATTCCCTGCAGATACGAGGTTTCATCAGTCCTGAGTCCTTTTACCTCTTCAAAAGAAAGTTGCTTTAGAAAAGCCATGTGTTAGTGTTACTGCTTAGTGACAAAATTCAGACCTGTGTCTCTGGTACTAAATACAGTGATGTTATCTGTAACTACCCACAGTCTATTTTTAGTTACTTTAGTTATGGGCTTCAAATGTTCTACTTCATATGTATGGTTCAGATAGAAATTGCTGATTGTTATTGATATTCATACTCCAGGAGAACCTGCTTTAGCAGGGGGGTTGGACTAGATGATCTCCTGAGGTCCCTTCCAACCCTTGCAATTCTGTGATTCATCAGCTTTGATGGAGAAATCGTCAATGATGTACAATGCAAAGGAAAGCAGGGTGAAAAAGGAGAAGCACAGCTACTATGGGCTGTTCTTTTTCAGAAAGGGAGAAAGACCCTGGATGTGAGGCACAGTACAAGGAATGGAAGACTAGAATTCTAAACCTAACTCTTCTACAGTTTTTTTTGGTACATTGACCTAAAACTTTCCATTCCTCAGTTTTCTCTTATATAAAATGAGGGTAACACTGACCTACCTCACAGGGGTGTTGTGAGGGCTAATTCAGCATTGTTTTAGATGTGAGATTCTTAAACAGCAGATGCTAAAGAAAACAGAAAATCATTACAAAATGCAATGGTTTTAGCTATTATGAATGTAACTTTGCTAGTAATGCAAACTGGTATTGCAGAAAATCTATTTAATGTATCTTAATTTCTTTAATAAATGAGAATTTCAAATCAAGTGTTCATCTCTGTCCTTTATTTTGAATAGACCTACCTCTCCCTACTTGGAGCACTGTATTTCTTGGACTTTCATTAACAGAAATGCTGTTTGATATCTTCAACTGATGCATCTATTTCTGATCAAGGAATGCTTTCATTGTTTACCTTCAGTTTCACAGAAACCTTGATTCTGCTATAGCAGAACAATCTAAGAACAGATAAGAATTATCCCTCCAAAGTTTCTGGGCTTTTTTTTGAGTTCTAGAAAGCCTACCTCTAAAAACTATTTTTAGTTTGTCACATTAGGACTAACAGTTTCTACTTCAGCTTAATCTTTTCACTCAAATTCTGACCTATTTTGTGCAGCTTGAATGACTTCTTGCCCAGTCAAACTGTTGTCATGAATATTATGTTGCTGTTAAAACTAAAACCTACATGAAAAGACTTTTTACACTTTAAAATTAGTGTCTAAAAAGAACCATATGTATCTGATAGCCCAAATACTCCTAATAAAATGTAAATTAAAATACTTTTCTGATTAAGCTATATATGGTAAGTAAGACTAGTTACATTTTAATCTACCACAGTATTGCTGCATTAATATTAGCGCACACTCTCAGAGCAGGTAAAATATTTTCAGTGTTTTCTTTCATTCTAGGCATATAAATAGGTTTCTGCTTACTCATGGTTTTACAAAAGGTAAAGAGGGCTTGTATACCAAAACTCTGTCCAGTTTTTCCCCAACTATAACCACTCAGTCTAATAAAGTAAATCTTACTTATCCACAGAATGTGTCCGTTCTGTGACCTTGAACACAGTCCTTAAGCTTCTTTAAGGGTGGTTTACTTATGAACAACAGAAGGATAATGTTTAGCTCACAAGGTTATTGTAAAAGCTTAGTTATTGTAAAGAGCTTTAAATGCTGAATCCCCCAAGGTGTTCAGTTTCTGGGAGAAACTGAGCTATACCTTCCTTCAGAAATAAATTTTATCTTATTTACTGATCTTTTTCAGCTGTTGGATTAAAGAACATTATCTATTTTTATCACAGTGAAGCAAAATATAAAAGGAAGTATTTTATATTCTTTTTGTTTCTTGAAACCTGGTCATCCAATAAAAAAGCACAAATATTTCCTTTTTTTTTATGGTTTTAAAGCTATGAACTACATTATACAACTTAATGCACTTTATTTATTTTGAGATTATAAAAGCAAACTGCAAGAAGTAGTATCAAATATGACACAAAATAGTGAATTTTACTGAATGCTCAATGATTAATGCAATCAGTATGAGGGTATAGTATTCAGTTAGATTAAGCTTTGGTGTACTTTGTCAGTATTCTCACTAGCGCTTCTAGTGCAAATGTCCCCCTCAAAGGCAATCCATAGGGCCAAATACCTGTGCCATGCATCAGTGTGTTTGGGGGATTTGCAGAAAATTCACTTCCTATGTTTGCCTTCTGAACTGTCGTATTCCGCACACAAACATTATTCAGCAAAGCTCCTCCATCAAGGTCATTCAAATGCTAGAACATGTGCTATCCTTATCTTCTAAGCTATCCTTATCTTCTACCAACCATGTTGAAGGAAAAATAGCAGTTGAATCTAACTATTCCAGCAAGACTTAGCTTAACTTGTAATAGGATCACAGTTGTCATGACAGAGAGAACACGAGGCCTTATATTTAGGACAGTGACTGAAATGACACAGCTGTAAAAGCTAGACTAAAAATGCCATCTAGTGGCTGGCTGTTGCCATTTCTTACCACAATGCTTAAAACAATTTTTAAGGCCAATTCAGTCAAAATACAACAGATGAGAGAATTTAACTTTGACAATAATTATTTTTAAAGGTATGGGGTATGTAATTGAAATCCCTGTGCTGGCTCTGCGTATGCAGTCTTGAAACTCCTTTATCAGAGAAAAATCAACCTTACAAAAGAAACTCAATAAAGCAGTCACAATTTTTTATTCCTCTTTTCATGATAGAGTGGACATATCCTCAGCCTGGTAAACTGTATGCTATCATAACTTCAACTTTTCAACTTTAATAGCTAGAGTTAAAGTTCAGCTTAGGGTTTTTTTTTTCCCATCATCTGCAAACAGAGATATTTTTAGGCAATTTCAGCGATATAGTTGATATGATCTAGCAGCGATTTATAATGATAGATTTCATGATGAGTGTAAATTAACCCAAATATAAGCATCAGGGGAAAAGTGTTGCAAGGTACCTTGTCACCAGATGGTGCTTTTGGTGGTGTGCAAAGGTCAGAAAGATAAAAAAGGGAGCATTTCAGGAAAAAAACAGAGATAAACCTGAAAAAATGAGACATTATCTTGTACCTTAGATATCTGTTTTCCTCTCTGAATTCCTTCTGTATGCAAAAGTGACCATTTTAGTAAAGACACTGAGTATCAAAGCATGTTGCTCTACGCTGCCTGTAAGAGGGGGAGTCTCAAGTTTTTTCTCACTTACCCTAAGGAAACTGCAGTATACTGGTGAAACCTGACTTAACAGAACTGTTCCCAATTTGCATGGCTGTAAGGCAGAGACTGTTTCAATGTTCCATTTATGCTGCTACTTGTATTACATTTGAATTTTAGTAAAATTTCAGCCCCTCATTCCAGGTTGTGAACAACAATGTAGTAATGCAAAGCATCATTTTGTTTAATTTCATATGAATATAGTGGAATATTAAATGCAGCAATTCAGGAGTCAGCTCAGCCTGTTCATCTGTTGGAGGGGGAGAAGGTGGGAGGAGGAGAGAGAGGAAAGGAATATAATTGATTTTCTACACATGAGCACTTCATAGCAAGCCAGAGGACTTTCTTGCACTTGTAAGCTGTATCAAACAAATTTAAACTCACTTTTATAGTGGTACAGAATCTTAGCTGAACATGTATTTCAGTTTAACTTGAACCAGTTGGTAAACAACATCTCGCAAAAATTATATATGCGGAGTTCAGATCCAATTACAGCAACTAGATAGGCCTTTGCGCCAGTTCAACTACAGTAACTTAAACTGGATCTTCAGTTTAACCCCTGCAACTTCATATCTAGACACACTGCTTAGCCTCTGCTGTAACAGCAGGGGTTAAATGAAGTTGGAGAGTTGGAATGACATTTTTCCTACAGGTGTTCCCTGTGTTTACCTCTGTTCATTGACGTTTCTTGCAGCTTGTTTGCTTTCCTAGCATCTGAGTATTTGGTTTAGATTACATAGGAAGATCAAAGAAGATTATATAGGAAGACCAAAGAATAGCATTTGCTGTAACCAAAGTAGGAAAATGCAATTGTTTTAACAGACCTAGAGGAAAATTATTTTTCCCAGTCTCATTCCTGGTTTTTTGTTTGTTTGTTTGTTTGGGGTTTTTTGTTTATAAGGAGCGATCTCTGCATCTAAGGTTCTAATTTGCCTTCTGTGTAAATTCAAAATATGATATACAGCAAATGAAATTATTTATTTCATTATTAACAGGGCAAAATACATACAGTAAACAGGTGACATTTTAAAGAGCTCTGAGCAGGAAGGTATCCAAATGTTTTGTGGAGTGGCATTGTATTAATTTCCTTTCAAAAAGCTGGTTAGCTAGACTGTTGTGCGTTTTGTGCAAAGGCAAGTTCCAACTCAATATGCATTCTCTAAGATGGACCAGAGAGTCAATTAATTCAAAGGACCCACCTTCCTTTGCATGATGGTCATTCACAAGTTTCCAAAGGGTTTGGTTCTATGGCTATTTTCTAATGTGTATCATAGAATCATAGAATGTTTTGGGTTGGAAGGGACCCCTAGAGGTCATCTAGTCCAATCCCCCTGCAGGAGCAGGGACACCGCTAACTAGATCAGGCTGCTCAGAGCCCCGTCCAACCTGGCCTTGAATGCTTCCAGGGATGGGGCCTCCACTACCTCTCTGGGCAACCTGTTCCAGTGTTTCACCACCCTCATTGTAAAGAATTTCTTCCTTATATCTAGTCTAAACCTGCCCTGGTTTAGTTTAAAACCATT
>NW_009259237.1:2510645-2513517 GCF_000687185.1 Egretta garzetta
GCAGGGCTGCTCTCGATCCTTTCTTCCCCCAGCCTGTACTGATACTGGGGGTTACCCTGACCCAGGTGCATGACTTTGCACTTGGCCTTGTTGAACCTCATGAGGTTCACCCAGGCCCACCTCTCCAGCCTGTCCAGGTCTCTCTGGATGACATCCCGTCCTTCTGGTGTGTCAACCACACCACTCAGCTTGGTGTCATCCACAAACTTGCTGAGGGTGCACTCGATCTCACTGTCTAAGTCATTGATGAAAACGTTAAACAGCACCGGTCCCAGTACGGACCCCTGAGGGACACCACTCGTCACCGGTCTCCATCCGGACATCGAGCCATTGACCACTACCCTCTGGATGTGACCATCCAGCCAGTTCCCTAGACTAAGTCTTTCTCTCCATTTCAGGAAAACTTCTGGTAAACTACTTTTCTTTGGATTCAAATTATGTTTGTTACTAGTCAGCTTTTTGGAGAAGTATCAGTTATTCATTAGAAATATTATTCTGATGTTTAACCTGCTTTCTTAGGAACTTTTGTGTTTCTAAACATTTTGGGAATTGATGAATCAAAACAAATGCATTTGTTTCTGTGATGGTGTCAGCGTCTTCAGTATATTGTAATTTAACCTTAAGCCAGTCCTCAGATCATTCTAAATGCTTTGCTAAGAAACTTGATATAGCTAAGATAATGAATAATAACAGTCATTTTTGCTGTAATATTAAGATCATCATAGAATCTAAAATTAAATCAAGGCATAAAAATCACAAAACAGTGAACCCAAGCTTCTTTCAAGTCTCTGTATGCAACGGGAGGTATGCAATATAAGCAGAAATAAAGCAATTCGTTAACATTCTGGTAATCCCCCAAGGTCAGAAGTAAAAACTCCATGTGCTTGAGTGGCCTGATCACAACCTGTTTCATGCAATGGCCTTTCTCAACCTGACCTTTAAGGCTCAAATAAACATTTCACTTTTTCTGAAACCTGTTGAAGTCTGCTGAAACTGCCATTGACTTTAATGGGAGCTGGATCATGGCCTAAACAAGCAACACAGAAATGAGCACAAAAATGTATTTGCACAGAAAATCAGACTTGTTGACCGTACAAGTCATCAGATAAAATTATAACTTGAAAAAATCTAAATATAGCATTTGCTACATTTTAACCTGTCACTGCACCTCAATGCAATGCCTCTGGAATGACACTGATTTGCTTATAAATACTGGTAAGAACTTTGTCCTGGCACAAGGATATTTGATACTGAACTTTACCTCACCTATAAACAGGGACATCAAAACCAAACCTTAGTTTTATTTAAAGAAACTTGAGTTTTAATTTTTTCAATGCAACTTAACAAGATAGAGCACTATGGTAACCAAGCCACTGTTGCCACAGAAATTTGCCATTTTAATTAGCTATTCCTGAAGGCAAAAATATTGCAAGCCTGAGTAATACTGTTTCTGTCCCCAAACCATAAGAGAGTAGGATTTCTGCTTTTTTTAACTTTAATTATATATCACTCTGGTTCATCGGCATAACCAAACACTCCAAAGCAGAATCTAAATCATGAAAGCATGAAAGCAACACCTTCTTCTGCAGGACTGTTAATTGATTCACCTTCATTTACACATTTCCTAAATCACTTCAGCTTATGCATGTGAGTTTATGAAATTACTGCATGAGCATGTGAGCAATAAGTAATAGCTTTCAGCTGAAGAGAAGCTTTTAAACATGCCAGGAGCACAGGAAACTCAGAGCAGCCAAGTTAGTTTTTAGGCTGCTGTATGAGGTTTTATCACTGTTGTAAATGGCACAAAAGATAAAAAAAAAATGGTAGGTCAGCATGAAGAGTGCCTTAAGACCCAGAAACTATGGCTGGTATGCCCAAGCAGTGGAGCAAAGCAGAGAGATACAGGTAAGGGTTGCTGTGACTTTCAGTTCAGTAGATTTGTCAGATAAATAAAATGTCAAACTTAAGCTAATTGTTTTCATGTGTGCTAGAATAATGTCCTGAAATTTTTCTTTAAGGTGACTTTATTTTTTTTCTTGGTTTGGTCTTCCATTTGATGTGAAACTATGTTTCATTGTATTAATAAAAACAAGAAACAAATGAAAGCTCAGACTCACAAAGATGATGGTACATCCTTCCACTTGAGATAATCTGGGAACACATTTATTTCATCTAGGATACCTGCAACACATTATTTAAATGAAAAATGCTTCAATATAAGAAGCTGGGAGAATAATAAATGTACTGGAAATATCAAAGCCTTTTGTGACTTGTGAGCCTCTGTTTTTGCAAAACCACTATTACAGGTTAAAGCAAGGACTATTTAGTTACCAAGCCATAATACACAATAACTACTTATTAACCACCATGCACTTTGGGACCTTTCCTTGTCCTGTTACGTGGTATAAAACCACTCAGTAGAAATTTTAACCGAGACAAGCAGATACATGAACTCCAGGGAGCCAGCAAAATAAGTCCTTAATTTTTGTTCTCTATAATTTAAATGGCCTATCATTTTCAAAAGGGCTTTGTGATTTTTTTGAGCCTCATCAGGTGGTGGCCTTAGTGCTGAAGGGTGTAGAATTGTATTTAAAAAACAAAAATCTTAAGGACCCTCCCTCAAGATGATAACGTTTTTTGAACTTTATTAATGGGGAAGAAAAATCTTGCTGATGCCTTATTTTCTCATGCATCTCATCTGCTTGCTTTTATTGCTCGCGTTATTAACCTGCTTAAAAATACTCAGGAAACCGAGCCGCGCAGGGCCGAGGTCGCCTGGCCCTCCCTCAGCACGCCCTCCGCGCTGAGGCAGCCAAGGTACGGCTCTATTGACCGAACGCGGGGCACCTGAGGTGACGGGAGGCTCCGGGGC
>NW_009259237.1:2514247-2536851 GCF_000687185.1 Egretta garzetta
GGGGCTGGTGCGTGGGATGGGGGTTGGGTGTGTGGGCAGGAGCGGGAGCGTGCGTGAAGGGAATATGGGGGTGCTGGGGGGCTGTAAACCGAAATGCAATAGGGATCTTATTGGGAAAAGCGGGCTTTCCTCTTCTGTGAGCCCCCGGTGCGTACTCTGACTTCCCAGCAGCAAGCGGGCTGTGCTGCAGGGGCGGCTGGGGATTCAAGGATGAGGCTAATTCACCTGATGAGGAAGTGCTGAAGCGGTAGGTGTGCTGCGCAGGGAGCGTAAGGTTTATGTAATTGGCTCTTGCATAATGGTCTTTAGCACGTTGCTTTTATTAGCACTGCTACTGTATTTTAACGTAGCTTCTGCTGGAGCGGCTAACGGACGTGGGTGGGTGTCCTGGGCAGGAGCAGTGGAGTCTGCATGCTGTGACGGGGTGGGAACCTGAGGATGTGAAAATTACAGCTCTGGACAGTGAGTAGGGGTGGTTCAGAAATGTGCGTCAGGACTGATTGATACTACCTGACCTCAGGCAAACACATGTCTAAATGGTATTTGGCAACTCCGGTGCTAGGAAAAAACCCCACCACCTTGCTTGTGTCTGTCAGCCAGCTGATGTGAACAGGGTAAGTTTGTTTAAAACACTGTTTCTATCTGCTTTTTGATTCAAGAACATGAAAGTCGTCATTATTTTAATTTCAGTGGTTCAGAAGGGTGGGAAGAGAAAGAAAAAACAGGATGGGGAATGGCCTGGGAAAGGTCAGCAAACACGAAGGCTTGTCTTGCACTGTTGGTCCTTTTTGGGTTTAGCTGGTGCTGGAGTTAGTGGTATCAGCTGTCTTCCTATTAGCTTTATTTTGGTTGTGGTCTCTCTGCCGTACAACAAAAGGTGTCAGTTGTGTTGGGAGATGCCGGTGTCCCAGGAGACCACAGGCAAGCCTCAACTAATGAACTGACATCGTCTTTTCTATCTGCTCTCCTGACATCAGCAGCAAAATTATGCTGTGTGTTCACTTGTCCCCAGAATGGTAGTGGTGGGATCCTTGTTGGTGGGGGATTGTCTACTGTTCTCTGTTGTTAAGCGTGGGTGGTACACTTCACAGATGTTTTGTGACATGTTGCTTTTGTTTTCCAGATGGGATTTCAGTGAAGTCCTTGGGTTGTATCAGTAGGCCTTTTGTTTGGAATAGTTAAAGTTTGTTTTTAGCTCATGCTGATTTCTTAGAACAATTTTTATGCAGCTGGTTAGGCTGGCTGCTTGTTATTTCTCATGAAATGTACTGCTAAAAAACCCCCAAAATCGCAGTAGTATGTAGCATCTTTGGCCTGGGACCACCTAGAGCACACAGTGTTACAGGCCACCTGAAAGTGGTTCAGAGCTTACAAAAAACCCTATATTGTTCTAACTGGCTGCTAGCATGATCTTCTGGGAGTAACTGTACTTGTGGTGCTACTATACAGTTAGCTTTTGAAATCTGTGGGGCAACATTCTATTGTGGAGTAAGCATCTGGTTGTCCTTAGCAATTCCCCACAGCTTGAATACCTTGCTTAAAGTAGGAGATGATATGATGGACCTCCCCCATGGCAACTGAAGAACTTCAGCTGCCCTAGGTTTTAGTGCTGTTGGCAGCAGAGCTTTTCACAGCTGCTTATTCTAATTGTACCTCAAATGAACAAGAACAAAATGAACAATGTAACTCTCACTGCATCAAAGTGCACAATGCCATGATAAATGCATTAATCAACCAGCAGTAGAATCTCCCTTCAGCTGTGCGGAAAAATCCTACCTGTGTGAAGGTTGGTGAAGAGCTTGAAGATTAAAAAAAAAAAAAAGTCAAGCTTATAAGCTGGAACAGAATTGGAAAGGTAGACTAGCTTGTTCTAGATGTGAGGATCATGGCAATTCATATAATTCATTAATTTGCCACATCTTTCAGGCTTTTCCGTAGGGTTTGAGTACTGACCTTCCATTGGTTTTGATATTTAGAGTGTATTAATAGAGTTGTACTCTAGCAGGCTTTTTAAAAGTTGCACATCAATTGTCACCTGAGTTCCTGTTTTCTAACTTGTTGGATCTGTTTGTTCTGTGTCATGTTAGATGAGGATTTTCACTGAACAGTTTATGATTACATTTTTTGTACTGTTGGGATTTTTTCTTAGCCTTGCCACATGAGGAAAAAGCACCTGGAAAATAAAAATTGGCTTTTCTGATGAGTTAACTGGAGAGGGGCAGTCATGTCCTAAGCTAAATTCACCAGGGTTATAATTAAGGGATGGAAATTGAATCATTTCTAAGATGTGTCTGTCTATAGCGGTCTTCTTTGGGAAATAAGTCCTAAATATTTCTGTGAACTCTAGACTTGCTTTTTTATTGCTATATAGAAAGCTTCTTCTGAACCTTCTAAATTTTATACCTTTCCTATTCTTATATTCCAGGCTGTAAGGACATTCTGTGTTACTGAAGGAAGGTGCTCCTATTTGTGGAGTGACTTATGATGTCAAGAACTGTATCATCCTGGGTCTTAAGCTCAGCAAGAAACAGCATTGTTTTACAAGGAAAAGGACGTTTGTACTCCATCTGTATCCCAAACAGAAACAAGATAAAATGGAAGCTTGTTTTCTCCAAGACACGTCTCTACCCTGCTGGGAGCTGCAGCTTAGACAATATTTTCTCCTTAAAAAAAGCATTCCGACACACTTCCACAGAAGAAGAACATTTCTCTTACCAATTGTCTCCATCACAGATCAATGATATACTCAGAGCAGGTGAACTATCCCATAAAATACTGCATTTGAATGGTAAAAATGCAAATTCTGTGTTGAGATTTGAAAGTAACCAGTTGGCATCTAACACCCCTATTGAAGACCGCAGAAGTGCAGCCACTTGCTTGCAGACCAAAGGGATGATGTTTGGAGTCTTTGATGGTCACGCAGGTTCTGCGTGTGCTCAGGCAGTCAGTGAGAGACTACTTCATTATATAGCGGTTTCTCTCATGTCTCGGCAAACCTTGGAAGAGATCGAGCTTGCCGTGGAGCACATGAAACCAGTTCTGCCTATTCTGCAGTGGCACAAGCATCCAAATGATGTAGAGTATCGAGAAATAACTTCACAGTATTTTGAAAACCTGCGGGTTTACTGGCAACACTTACTGGACCTAGACACTGAGCCAGGATTTAGTTTAGAAGAAGCCATGATATGTGCGTTCAAAAGGTTAGACTCGGACATATCACTGGAAGTTCAGGCTCCCCAGGAAAATGAATTGATGAGAAATATTGCCCTTCAGGTAGCTTTTTCTGGTGCAACAGCCTGCGTAGCTCACGTTGATGGTGTTCACTTGCATGTTGCAAATACTGGTGATTGCAGAGCAATTTTAGGGGTTCGTGAAGAAGATGGAACGTGGTCAACTCTTCCTCTAACCCGAGACCACAATGCCTTCGATGAATTTGAAATTAGAAGACTGAAGAGAGAACATCCTAGATCTGAGGAGAAAACCCTATTTGTGAATGACAGGTTACTGGGGATTCTCATGCCCTCCAGAGCTTTTGGAGATGTGCAATTAAAATGGAGTAAAGAATTGCAACACAGTGTTCTTGAGAATAGCTGTGATCTCGAGGCTTTAAATATTTATCAGTACGTTCCTCCAAACTATCATACACCCCCTTATTTAACTGCAGAGCCTGAAGTCACATACCACAAATTAAGAAGCAAGGATAAATTTCTGGTTATTGCTTCGGATGGACTATGGGAGATGCTAAGTAATGAGAAGGTTGTGCAACTTGTTGCTGGACAGCTTACGGAGCTTAATGTGCAGAAACCACAACTGGCTTTTGAGAAACCAGTTAATTTGGGTTATATGCACAGCTTGTTACTTCAGAGGAAAAACAGAGGCATTGCCTCGCTTGACCAGAACATAGCTACTCATTTAATAAGGCATGCAATTGGAAGTAATGAGTATGGGGAAGTGGACCAAGAGAAACTTGCTGCAATGCTGACGCTGCCTGAAGACCTTGCAAGAATGTACAGAGATGATATCACAGTTACTGTGGTGTATTTTAATTCGGAAACAATTGAAAATTACTACAGAAATAATGAATAGAGACTTGCACTGCTGCTATTCTATACCACTAGTCCACTTTGATGCTGAAACCATTGCTGGTTTTTTCTGATAGTCAAGCTGTTACCAGTGTTTTGGTCTGGAAGGTCCTAAATCTTTTTGTTACTTACTAGTCTTGAAAATTAACTTTCTAGAAGTGAGTTTAGTGAAAGTTCCCTGGGTCTCCAGGTCTGCACGTACTGAAGAAAGATGTTTTCCTAAAAGCTCACTGGAATGTAACTGAACTAAAGATTGCTGACCCAGTTCTGATTCCATGGGAACCACTGGTAAACTTGCTAAATGAACAAATGAGACAAATTTCATTGAGACCGGTACAGTTTAATAGAGAGACAGATAATACCTGTAGCTGCATGGAGTGTAAGAAAGGCTCCGCTCTTGTGGAAAATGAGTAGCATCCTACTGAAGCACTGTAATTGAATT
Source organism: Egretta garzetta (assembly GCF_000687185.1). Classification (NCBI taxonomy): domain Eukaryota; kingdom Metazoa; phylum Chordata; class Aves; order Pelecaniformes; family Ardeidae; genus Egretta; species Egretta garzetta. The sequence continues at coordinate 2,518,772 of NW_009259237.1, forward strand.
AAATAAAGAAACTACCAAACCTTTATTTGATGTAATGGTGTCAGATACTTTAACAAATTGCCTTGTATATGTGAAGACAACGCTAAAGAAGGCTGTTCAAAGAGCCCTGGGATTATCAGACTTTTTTTTTTTTCTTAGTCTTTATTTTAAGCTAGGAAACAAAATCATGTTTTCTTCTGCAATTATTTTGAAGCATGAATGCATATTCTCTTAACTCTGTGTGTGGACTTCTGTGACAACTACAGCTCAAACACACATGAGGGACTTCACAATTCCCTGTTTAGGAGTTAACGTACCAGACTTGAACGTTTAAGTGTCTAACTTGTAAAGAATATACCCTCTTATTAAGTATTGATCTATGAAATGCTGTGCATCAAATCCACCAACTGTAATTTAAATGAAGTTTGACAGGTCTAGAAGTCCAAAAATTTATCTAAATGTAAATACAGCAAAAGAGAGAGCACCTTTCTCTTCAGATTTAACTTACAGGGGGAGAAATAGCAGTGCTGATATTTCAGCAAAATGTGTTTAATCTTTATTTTACTCTTCTTTTTGCCTTTGGACATCGGGTTTTCCTTATAGGTGCAGTCACTTTTCTCTAATGAATGTATGTTCTGATTTCTGAACATATACTTCTGTGTATTTTACAAGTTTTCTGTTATACTGTGCTTTCTAGAGTGCCCATCCAAGCTTGCAAATTAGCTATATTTTCTTAAATTTCACATATGGTGTTCTTTAGCAACTCTTCCTTGTTTAAGCACAGCAGTAACTGTTGCCCACGAGAATATGCGTACTGAGAATACAGGGCTGTTTACTGCTGTTGCTACTGAGTAAGAACTTGTGTGGGTGCAGCAGAGCAGACAAAAATATTGCTTTTTTTCCTGAACTTGAGTTAAAATAAAAGCATTATCCTTCTGCAGTTTAGCAGATTAAAAAGTACTTAAATTTTTCTCAGGGTCTTAAGTAGATGAGATCTTTGGGGCATAAACCAGTAGCAGTTGTGGATTTGAGGCTTTTTGTATGCTTTTCCTCCCAATAAAACTTCTCAGTCCTTTTTCAGGCATTTAAATAATCTGTTTTGAAGATTGATTAGAAGGAAACTAAAGCTGTTTAAAAAATATTCATGCTTTTGGTGATTCAGGATTGACCTGTAATTCAGTGCTACAATTGCAATCTCTAAATGCATCCGTAAAAAACTTCTATTCTGGAAAACTAATTTACTCAATTTTTTTTTTTGTCTAGTGTGTATTGGAGTATGTCCAGCAATTTACCCTGGAGGCAGGTAAACCCTATTTTTCAGATAAAATGAGTAGGTCTATTCCCCTTGATATCAACAGAACAGGATTGCCTTAAGAAATCTGACACTTAAATCTTGGTGACAGGGACTTCAGATACGTCCAAGATGTTACGGAGGCTGCTGAAATTCTTGTTCCTTTGGTCCAATTTACTTTAAAGTGTGCCCTCGTCCTTAAGGCTGGTGCTGTGGAGACTGAGTTAATCTGCCAGAAAAAGGCAAACAATGAAGGTCAGGCCCTGTGTTACCCTCAGGAGGCGTCTGGCCTGCCTAGGAGGCAATTGGGTGAGGAGGGGAGCTCTTCAGCAGTGTTCCTAAAACCTTTTGGCTCTAAGTGAGCTGTTTCCATTTGGTCTTAAAAATCCTTTTGTGATGTCTTGCTTCTGGAAATTTAGACATAAAGCAGTAAAAGAATGCATTTCTAGCCTACCTCTTAATGGAGAAATTACTATACAGTGTAGCTAGAGGAACAAAGGGGCCAAACCATATTAGAGCTGATATGAAGTGATACATTTTTTTATGAAGATAATATAGAAAACTTTTGATGTAGAGTAAACCTGCAACTGCAAAAGTAATGTAGCAAACCAGCTAGTATATAATAATAAAATAAAAATAAGCTGTTTTGTTCTTTTTACCACCCAGTGGTGAAATCTAGGTTGTCTTTTGAAAGTGTCATTATGGCACTGTCATCCAGTGTTAATCCTGGATGTGCTATTTTGTGTAGGCCGTTGTAACTGCAAATCGATAATGATTGTTTTGGGGAACATGCTTGACAGTAAGAAAGGTACTGTTTCTAACTTCATGTTAGTTTTGCTCAGTTTAACATGCAATGCTATAATTATCCTATAGTGGAAAATGATAACATTAAACTAGTTAGAGGCTTGGTTTTGGAGGCTTGGTTTTGTTTTGTTTTTTTGTTTTTTTTTAAATGCAGATCATGGATTTAACTGCATGCTCCCTGGAGTTTGTTGCAGGCCAATGAAAGCAACCTAACCATACTTGTAGTTAGGAAAATAATGATTCGATTCTACCTGTTTGAACTGAATCATAGACACTTTCATCTCTAACTGCAAACACAGTTAATAGGCATTTATAAAAGTAGTATTTTGTGACTTGGAGAATCTACAATGTTTAAAAAAATGAGTGAACTGAATGCATTAATCTGCTCTGGCAAGCACAATGATGCGAAGACTTGAATAGCATGTTTAGAGTCCTGCAATACTGAAAATATGTTGGAATGAACATCTTTGCAGGCAGTCTGTTTAGTTTAGGTTGGATAGTTCTGCTTGGCATTCATTTTCTTTATTTCCTTAGTGTTCCAGAGAAGCAATAGTCAAAACCAGTCACACAAATTCTGTGTCTCAAAATGTGGTATTATGGGCATTATGACTCTCAAGTAAAACATTTGAGGTTAAACACTAATGTAAATACTAGAAAAATATTTTTTTCCTAAAACTTAAACCTTTGGTTGAAATGCAACTTTGCCAGTTTTTTTTTTTTTCTCCAGAACTCTTATTCCATGTTCCTAAATTATGATGCTTATTTTATATTTAAGTATTCGGACCTTCATAATGTATTTGGAGCTTTGAGGGGTCTTTTTGTTGGGTTTTTTTTTTGTAACTTCTATGTAAACAATGAGGGGAATCACTGTTTTTGTAAGTAAAAATTTCACACTTATAACTAATCTTCATTAAGTGGATGAAAGACTTAATGTTTTGGTTGCTGTACTGGAATCTGGTATTCTTTCTGCTGAATGCTCATATGAAAAGATGCCAGATTCCAGGTCAGAGAGCATAAATGCTCAAGCTAGGATAAAAGTAAATAGTTTGAGTAGGTGGTGTGAGTTTGCTTAAGTGTTTGTAGTGCTGCAGTTTTCCCACAATGGAAATAATTGTTTATATATAAAAGTAAGGACATCTTGATACTATTGAGGTTCTGCTAAATTAACCGGTCAGCAGAGGGAGCACAAGTTCACTGGCCAAAATATCCAAATTGTGCTTTAGTTAATCTGACAATCTACGTAAAAATATTTTAACTTTGATAGGCTCACGTGCACATGTGTGTCCAGCAGCAGTTAAAGCACCATTGTAATGTGCACATCAAGTGTGTGCTGTAATTGTCTTAAAAATAATGCAAAAAAACCTATAAATACATCATCTATAGAAGCATTGATTAAATCATTGAATTACAACAGACTGGTAGCAAGGCAAGTGTTCATGTACTTAGTCTTTGAGGCTTAACTTTATTTCCATTAATTCTAAATGCTTTTCTTTTTTGGGGAGTTAAAAGGAAATTTGGGACAGATTTTTTTCTTTTTTTCTTTTTTTTTTTTTTTTAATTCCAAAAGAAGATATTTGTCTAAACTTTGAGGAAGAGTTTTTTGGAAGTGTTCATTGTTTTAGTCAAACAGAGCTTCTGTGTTCAGAGATACAATTGTACTAAGAACTGAAAGTAGAACTGTGCACGCTTTGTGGCCTTACCATATATCAACTGGTCACACTGGTGGTGTGTGCTCTTTACTACCACAGGTTTAATACTTCAGTAGAAAGTAGAAAAGTAGGACTCCCAGGCATGTGTTTCTCTTGGAGTTACAAAGCATGGTGTGACATGAAGAAAAAAGGGTTTTTCTTCTTTATATCTGTTGTGGAGAGGTTAACTTTGAAAGAAGTATTATTGTCAAATAAAACACTTGAAATTTTACAAATCTTTGTCTTTATCCTGAAAAACCATTTCAAACTGCTCCTGTCGGATCACTCCGGTTGTCAGTCAGGTAAGAGTCTTCTTATCGCATTATTTAATTTCTGCTCAGGGTCTTTACAGCCCGTTGGCCTGCACTACAGCACCATGCGTCTACTTGAGTTTGGTTTCTTTGAGCCTGTGCTGTCGGAGACTCTCAGAATGGTTTGACTAAAGCCCTTTAACAACTTGAAGGAAAAAGATAGCTGGGTGCCAAGCGATTGTGAAAAGGAAGCAGAATTGTGGTTTTTATTTGGGTTAAGCAAACTTTAACGGGGCACTTCTCATTTCTTAAAGAGAAAAAAAAGTATGGTTTTTGCCTTCTGGCAACTTTTTTTAAATTAGAAAGAATGCTGAGGGGGAAAAAAGTGGTGAATGAGCAATGCTTAAAAGCCTGCTGGAACCCTAGGCAGCAGATAAGTGGGTCATAAAGCATACTTCTCGTGCCTCCCTGCTGAAATTTTGGAGCCAGTCCTATAGGGACTTGTTCTAGAGTGGGTTGGTTAGTTCAGACTCTGACTTCGTACTTCTCTCAAATCTGCCAAAAGATGCAAGCTGTGCAAATAGTTCTTCCTGGCTGTAGGCTACTGAAGAGCATTAGAAACCAGCAGCTTACTGTCAGCTCAGGGGGGTTCTGAGCTCAGACATGCTCTTTTCTGTTCTTGTTCAGCGTGCTTTGCTTCGCACTCTCTGAAATGGTCTTTGTTGCTTTGAGGTGGCTCTTGCATCACTACTTCATGCTCCACAGTTCTGCGTTGTTTTTTTGTTTTTTTTTAACAAAAAGGATTTAAATTTCCGTGCTTTACTGAATCAATCTTTGATTTCATACCTGCAGAACCGAGGTTGGCCAGAAGATGTCATCTGAGTTTTGCAAAAGGAGAGCTGTGTTACGACTTCAGTCTCTTTGCTTTTATATATGTATTTGTAACATAAATTTCAGCTGCTACTGAAAAATGGAGGGAAAAAAAAAGTCCGCAAATCACTTGCACACATCTTAAAAATTCTGTGACTGCGTAATCTGAGCAAGAGTTTGATTAACTTTAATGTTAGTTGCCAGTATTGTCCGAGTACTTTACCTTCATGGTAAGTGGTTAGAAACAGAGACTCAAACATACCTCAGGCTGAAGTTTGGGATTAAACAGAAGGTAAACAAAGTTTTAGTGGCCCAAGTACCCTAAGTGGTTAAGCTTTGTGGATAACAGTCTCCTTGCCCTGGCACTGCTAGGTATGAGAATGTGAAAGTGAAGCCAAGAGGCACTTGTCTGAATTTCCTGAAGAGTCTTCAGCTGCACAAGAGGAAAAGATGCTTCCTATGCTGAAGAAATGTTTATTCAGCCATTAGTGGAGTGTCTGGACCTTGCTGTCAGGCAGCTCAGAAGCTGCGGGTGGCCACAGCTGCCCCATGGCTATGCTATGGATTAGGTTAAATTGGTTTGGTTTGGACAAATTTTTAGTCCAGAAACTACATTGAAATGCTCCAGGAGGAACTTGCTGCTGTGAGGAGCTGGAGATCTACTGTTCAGCCTAGGTGTTCACAGAGATCTTGGTTCAACCTCATTGTCAGCTGGGATTCTTGAATAAGATGAGGGTTTGAGAAATAAATTAGTGTTTGGTTTGTTTAGTGGTGGAGGGGTTTTGGCCCCTCGCACCTTTTTTTTTTTTTTTTTTTTTTTAAATTTTTGCCTTTATCTTCTGGTAAAATTTGACTGCATTGGATAGTGCTTATCAAAACTTGCATCTCTTGCTGTTGCTCTTTCCACACCCCACTTCTCTCTCTCTTCTTTTCCCATTACTCCATAGTGGTTTGTTTTCTATTTATTGTTCTGGGTAACTATTTTAAGAAAAAGGGGTCAACATTGCCTTTTTTTTTTTTTTTTTTTTTTTTTTTATGAGGAGGGGTTCGTGGCTTTCTTCCACACACAGCAGGTGAGGGAATTCTAGAGTGCGTCAGGACGTGCTTTCAGCCTGGTGTGTATGTGAGTGGTCCTACAAGCAGTTATAGAAAAGTTTTTTCAACTGTTTGCTGTTACAGCAATGTTGTGTTATAGCACAGCAAATATCAAACATCTGAAGTGCTGGGTGATAAACAGTAGTTGCTTTGTCGTCTTTGTTATCAAAGATGGAAGTAATGCATCCTCCTATTAGGCCAACTTTACCTTCTGTTTAATCCCAAACTTCAGCCTGAGATATGTTTGAGTCTCTGTTTCTAACCACTTACCGTGAAGGTAAAGTACTCGGACAATACTGGCAACTAAACTGAAAGATTAAAATGATGGGCGGTAGTGGGGCAGAGCAAAGCTGCAGTGTTTGGGTTACAGAGTTGATTCTCCATGGACTTGGGTCAGGTTCTGATCTCAAACCCATCTGATACATTTGCTAATCATCTTTGCTGTGTTCTCTCTCTTTTGAAAGTGAAATCTAGTCATTTGGCTAGATTTTCAGAGAAACTAGGTCATGACTAAAATCTTCCAGGGTTGGGGCTCATGTTGCACCATCTTCTTTTAAACAAAACAAAATAGCTATCTCTTAATGTTTGTGAGCATACATAAAGCAAATGAGCTGTGCATCCATCCCTAATTCTGATGTTGCCACGCATTAAGAAACTTACTGTTTGCCAGTGGCTTTCCTTGCTGTGATATCTCCTGCGAGTTCCTGAGGCATGTACACAGGACCTTAATCTCATTTGCGGAGCTGTGCTTATGAATAAGAGATAATTTCTGTATTTATTAAACTATGATAATAGTAGAGAGTAAATTCCCTAATGACCCTGATCCTTTTTCAAAAAATGTGCCTAGCACTGCTGAAAAGGTTGGTTACTTTAAACGGAGTCATAATAAAAATAAGCCCCATGTTTTTGAAATCTTTGGCTACAGTAGAACAGATCGCACTAGTCAATAGGCTAAAAGTTTCTCTGGTGACCTTATGCAGAAGAGAGTGTAGAACTCTCTGTAAAAACCACAAAACCATTGTGACATCGCTGCCCTTATTTTTCACAGCTCTGTTACAAAAAGAAAACGGGGATTCAATTTCATTTTTAATTCAATTTCTGTGTGGTTTTCCAACCACCTGACATAAAAGTAGGCATACTCTATTCCCTTTTCTGGAGTGCTAGTTAATTTTTTAAGTGTTTTTTGTTTGTTTTTTTTTAGTCGGGCTTTTAGAGGCATTCTAGTGTCATTTTCAGCGAATGCTTGTAATAAGCATTTCTCTTATTCACCTGCCAACTCATCTTTTATTCATCCTGCTGATGAAAACAATCTCCTGTGAAACTTCTGTTGTTGAAAGAGTTCAAAAACTTTCCCATTACAGATGTAACAGATCCTTTTTCACCTTAGTGTAAGAATTTTCTATTACTTCATTACAGGTTTTTGAAGAAGTTAAGAATTGTAAAGTTCTGATGTTTAATTAGGGCAGCAGAAATAATGCAACTCAGTAAATGTAACAACAGGTGAACCTGCACTTACTTTTTGTTCTTACTGCAAAATGCCAATGTTGTACTGAAACAAAATCTGTCTGTCCTTGTATTTCCTCAAAACTTCAGAGGTGTAGATTGGTGCAGCTGTACCTGAAGTCCTTATTCCTCAAACACTCGTGTTACAGCAGTGGTACCAAACGCGCAGGGGAATGGCTACTTGTAAAGTTTGGCGTCTTGGGAACTGCAGCTGAGAATAAATTAATTGGCCATGTGCATTGATGGAAAAAAGGAAGCACCCACAATACTGGCTCCCTTCTTTTCCATGTAGGGTAAGAGTATGCTTGTGTAGGAATTTGCAGAGATACCACTGAATGAAATCTGGTTAAATGATGATTAATTTTTCTTACTTGAGTTGAAATTGCTAATTGATGCAGACTGTTGGTAGCATGATCTCAGCTCAATTGCCGGTACCTCTTTATTAAAAACTAGCGAATGACTTGGCTGTAATCAAACAGCTTTTGTAAAAACTGTAAATTGTTGCAGGAGTTCACATGTCTAGATAAAAATGTAAGAGTTACTAAATACATTTGAAACAGGTTGTACTATTCACCAGACCAAGTGATTTATGCAGCTTTTTATACTATATATATATGTATCTAAAAACTGTCATTTGATCTACAGGTGAAAAGCAAGAACTGTAGGCAAGCTAGTATCCTAGACAGTCATGAGTACAGAGATTTTGCTACTTTAAATATATTTTTGTAATATGAAAATGTGATTTTTATGCTCTATGAAGAGGTATGAATGTGCATCCATTTAAACTTTTATTTTTATCTAGTGAGGTTTTCTGTACCTGACCAGATGAAGTCTTAGCCCCTTCAAGAGCTTTCCCATGAACTTAGAGGCATGACTGCATGTTTCTGCCATGCTCCTTAGCAACATGTCAAACTCTCCCTCTTACTTTCAAGATGGTGTTGAATTAAAACAAAGCATGACAGTGATGTAGGTATTGCCTCGGATGTCAGATCTCTTGAGGCACTGGTCAATAGGATCATTATCCTCTGAGCTGTGGCCATGGATGAAGCTGGTAGAGTAAAAAAATCAACAAATGTCTACCTCTAAAAAATCATGGGATATTTTGATTCCCTGGCCTGGAGTAGAACATGCACTGCTGTGCTCTCCCTTGAGACCACATAAGATTTCACTGCCCTAACATCCTGGGACTGGGTCCAGAGGCAATTGACCTCTCCTTGAAAAACTCGGAAGGACTAAGAGTGTGAAACTCCTGGATGTTGCATTCAAACTGCAAAAGAGACGTCATTTTAGATGTGCATTACCCAGGACTCTGAAGATTGTAAGTTCATATTCTTATGGTTGTGCAGAAGTATTTTAGCTATTGGCTGATGGAGTGTATTTTTGCTTCTTGCTGGCCAGTTCTTGAACTTAGCTGCTATTTTTGGTAGCAGAAATAGCTTAGATCAATAACCTATTAATAACCTATTCAAGCCCAAAGTTGTATTCATCCTCACTCTCCAAACAAGAGGTATTTCCATTGTTCATTATTATGTGCCCCTTCCATTTCAACCCTGAACACATAAATCATAAATGAGCTTGAAGTATTCATTTCCCTCTTTCAGCACTACCTCTATCTAGTATTTGCTGACATGGCTGCTTATAACTTATTTTTGAGCACAGTCAGACGCTGTTTTCTGAACAGATGAATGCATTGTTGTAAAGGACTCTATAAATAGAATTTAGGGGCCACCAAAATGAGAAATTTTGGCTCATTAGGATCTCAGCTGGAACAATGTGATCTGATAGACAGAAGTTTTTAGCTGATGAAAAGAAAGCTAAGACAGCTAATTGGTTCTGAACCTTTACATTACAAATGGACTATTTTTATATTACTGTTAAGGGTGATAGAAACCATCTGGAAAAGAGATTCAAGGCAGCATATATTGGAAGGAAAGGAGAAAAAACTAGGGTAGTTAAGGAAAATATATGAAGTGTATACAGTAGGATAAACAAATGATTTCTGGTATACTGAGCTATCCTCTTCAGGTGAGACTTGTATAAAATTAAAATCTTGTTAACCTCTGCCTATCATCTTCATATGTAAGCGGCAGATATGTCTCTTCTGTCAACACTTGGTGCTGAAGTGGTGAAGTAAACTTATGGATATGTGATTCTATTTCAATATCTCGAGTAGGATTACTAATGGAAAATGCATGAAACCTCTAAACTATCTAGTCTCATGGAAGACTAAAGGCTTACTGCATCAGCCCAGAAATATGTCCTCGGGAACGTTGGGTAACCGTGTGGAGGTTCTGCTCTGAAGAAGTGCCTGGCACACAGTGCCTCCCAGAAGTTCAGACTCTGGTGTTGGGGCACTGTGAAGACTTTGCCCTAATTCTTCCCTTACTGGCAGGCTTCAAACATGGTTGGATGCCAAATTAAGTCAGTTAGTTTTACTATAGTGAAATAATATCCTAACTAACGTCTTTACTTCCTCTTTCCTTACTGAGAAGCAAAGCATGCTGTGCAAGGTGAAGATCCTGTAATCGTGAGACACAGTAAGTAACTGAGGAGGAGCTCTAGACCATTTTTCTAGGATGTGTACATTTACTATTTAAGAATTACATTGTCTCCCTGTTTTCCACGGTCCTCCTAGGACATCTTAACTTTAGCTGAAACCAGGTGAGTCCATGTTTCGCTTCTAGAACCAATGTTTTACAGGAGAGACTGGTGACATGATTTTCTTTATAACTTATTTAAAATTATTGTGCTTTAAATAAGGGGCCTGTGAAATACGAGTGAGATAAAACACATGCAAGTATGGGATGGGGTCTTTGAGTGGCAGCAGACCATATAGCTTTGGTAATTAAAAATTCAGGGGATACCAGTTGTTAATAGCCATTTGTGACTGTTATGGAAGCGTGCAGCTTGGACACCCTTGTCATGGTTGTCCTGCTGTCCCCTATATGCAATGTTCAAGAAAGTACATATACTATAAACCCCTAAAAAGGAATAAAGGATAGAAAGGGAAACTGATAAAGAAGTGAGAAAATTTGCTGAGATCAGATCATCTTGGGAGCAGATAAAATCTGGGAATCCTGATAGTATGTTGTGCCCTGCTGCTGGTTCCCAGCTCTTAGCTCAGACTCTGCCCCATGGTGTAGACAGGCCTGACGGAAGTCCTGTTTCCTCTTCCTAAGTATGGAATAATGAAATTTCTCTGATGTTAGGTATTTTCTTGTTCATATCCAGAACTGCAAAATTAATCTAGTTATACCAAGAATTTGATCTTTCAAGAGGACCATTTAAAGAGATACTTTTAACTTTGAAAAATTGTATTGACTACAAATCTTTTTTGAAGTAAAACAGCATCTAACTTTTGTATCTGAAAGATTAAGAACCCTTTCCTCTGTACAGTACTGCATTAAGAAAAGAAGCAGTGATAATGGCAAGACAGGTGGTTAATTTTCCCAACTATTTTTTTCACGTCTTTTGGGTGATCAAGGCAATTGCTGAACTTACAGAAAGAACTGCAAATGTTTTTGTAGACTCAGTCATGCAAACCTAACGGGAGGGATGTGTGAAGTACCTGAAATTAGTTGCATTTTGTGTTTGTGACTTGACAAGCTGCCTTTTCTTACACAGTGCAGATTTTTTTAGAGAAACATGAAGTATTGTCAGTCTCGGTATTCACAGCCTGCATAGCTGATAGGATTTAATGGAATATGGGGCCCTGACTCATCAGCAATTTAAATACGTGGCCAGTCTTAGAGATGCTGTAGAGCATGCAGTACAATGCAGAGGTACCTGAGCTAACTCCAGAGCTAATTAGTAGTAATTTGGCACTTTGCTGGATTAATTTGCCTCACTAAAAGAGGACAATTTACTTGGATAGTCAGTTGACTGCAGTTGGACCATGACTGTTCCCTGCTTGCTAAGTTGTAGATGCGCATTATTTCTCTGGAGCGGCTGTATAGCACAGTACTGCTGTCATGGACGGGACTGTAACGCGAGGTGGTGGCCTAGGTGGAAGCCAGTTCTAAAACGTAAAGGCAAGGCTAATGCTTAACTCATGCTGTTTAAAGTCTCTGCAAGTGGTTCTGTATAACTGACGGATCACTGTAAGACGTCTTTTTATTTTCCAGTAAGCAAGAACAGACATTAAGAAAAACAATAACTGTGAAGTTGTGGTCTTATTCTGTTTAATCTTAATTAAAATGACAGGAAGAATGAGTGCATTAAGCCAGTCTATCTTTTTTCTTGTGTTTATCATTTCTATTGTTAATGCATATAACTCCAAAGTGATGTCTGTCTGTCCTCCTGTGGTTTTTGAAACTTTTTTTAAAAATTGTTCTTTCACTTCCCTAGAAGAGGAAATTTCTGATGAACCTGTGCAGATATATTTCTTTGACTAAGCATTTTGTAGGAAAAGTAGAGCTATTAAAATAGATTCAGAAGCCAGAAGGAGGAAAACTAAGGCTCAAAGATCATTGTATCCTCCTTAAATTGTGTCATATTACAACTTTGTCCCTTCTCAAACAAGCAAGTATGAATGGGCAGTTTGTCTAAGCAGATTTTTTTAGTGTTTGCGAGGCTCAGATGACTCGGAGACAGTAGCAAAGACTACCGTGCTCACCTTCAGCTAACTTGCTGTGTATGGAGTATCTAAGCTGAAAGGACAAACTGATTTCTTTACAAACTATTTCAATTTTAGATTAAACTAGTGATCTTACGCTAGGGGTAGTGCAAGCCAGGACTGGTTAAGGAAAACAAAGTAACAGAAAATCGAGTGCTGACCTGAAAAATAAAATTGCTGTGCTTGTTTAAAAATTACTGAAGTATTTCCTACATGCTTGGTTTTTTTTCCTTCGGTCTGTATGGATTTGTAAACCTTATGTGCCTTCTTGCAAAGGATGTGCTGCTTTACATTGTACACAATGTTTGTGAAAGCATGAGATTAAAAATAAAGTATTGCCTAAATTTTTTGGGGCATATACACTAGACAGATACTCATTTTGCTGAGACTTATGTGAGGAAAGAATGTATTTGATACAGTGGGAAAAGAACAATCATAAAGTACAAAACATTAGCAAGTAATACTAAATTGGGATTATTCGATATGAAAGTCTCAATGGTGTATCTTGCCGCCTTATGTTAGTGCATTAAATACAATAATACACATCCTTAAAATGTGTGTACTGTGCTCACAGTCACTGTCTCTAATCGAAGTTGCCAATCACCATTACCTCACTGAATAGTTCTATGTATAGATGTTGACTGGCTGCCTTAGTCATCAGCAGCCAGTGTAGTGTGTTACCATCTGACTCACACTGCATTTAATTGGGTACTGATGGAGGAGTGAATTGTTTCAGATAAAAAAAAAAAGAAACCACTTACAAATGTTGCTGTGTTAAGCTAGGCCCTCTTGCTTCGTGAAAATGCCTTGTTAACAGGTGTGGTACTGTGGAGCCTAGGTGAGAGCACAGTGCTTTCCCAGTGTACAAGGAGCACTGTGTCCTTGGGAGCTGGCAGATTTCGAACCTGTACCAAAACACCTTTGGTGCACGTCGGGCAAATACCGAGGTTAGGTCACTGAATCAAACCTCCAGTTGTTTCTTAACTATCTCTGGTCAGGCAATTGTTAACACAGACAAGCTAGGGAGCCAATTTTCAGAGGCTGCTACATTTCATAGTCTTAAATCTTTAAAAGAGATGATTCACAACCTTTATTCATTAATGGGCATCTGATTCATCGCTGGTTATAGTGGAAATAGATTTTTATATTGCAGTATAATTGTTCATACTGCTTTATAAAGACTGTGCAATTATTCCTATTATTGATGTCTATTTGGAGGATTTATAGCTTGTCTGTAAAACCTATAACTGCCAAGCTACAACATTAGAGCAATCTCTATCTGGAAGTGATTTAAAGCGGTAATTTTTAATTCATGAAAAGGTTTTTCTTTAAAAAAAAAAATTCTCAAAGCATTCACAGCCTTCTTAGTAGCATATAGATCACTGATTTTCATTTAAAAATGAAAAATGAAATAACTTTCTGTTGGTTTAGCTAAACTGGAATGTTTCATAGTTGCACGTTTCAGTCTCTTGCACTCTGATTTTCACAGGATAAAAATTGGAATGTTTGAAGGTAATCAACAAAATATTACAGGGAAATAAACCCTGCAATTATTTTTTTTTTTTCCTCAGGAAAGGGGAAAAAACCGTATTTTTCTATGAAAAGGCAGTTCAGAACTTCCATCAGCACTTTTTAAAGTTAAATGGCTTATTCAGGAACAGCTTAGAAGAAATGAAGTATTAATTCTTGAAGTTTCATTGCCTATAACTTGAGCAGACCGATTCTGATTGAATCATGACAGTACAGTGCTGTTAAGCTTTAAGGACACATCTGTTTTGTGCAACCTTGTGAAGAAACTTGATAATTGTGCCATAACTGCATTTGAAACGTGCTGCTTCCTGCACAGTAGACATTTGGATCATTTCTTCTTGGAAGCTGGCTCATTTAAGAATGGTCACTAGCTCGAGGCTGACTTGTATTAGCAGGCATATGGTGGCGTCTTTTGTTTTGTGATTTTTGGGGGGTTGGTGGTTTTTTGTTTGGTGTGTGTGGTGTTTTGTTGGTGGTTTCTTGGTGTGTGGGGGTTTTTTTATGTTAGTGCACATTTTACTAAATTGCCTGGGAATTCCAGGGGTCTGGCATACTGCTGGGAGAGCTAAGCTAGCTAATAGCACCAGAATGTTCTTTGGCATCTCGAAATTAAAGGAACTGACTCATTTTGGGACACTTTTATTCATAATAAGAAAAATAATAGTAAAAGCAAATCTGACATTTAGCATTTACTATTCCCATAATTTGGCCCAAAATGCTTTGTTTAGCTTTCAGATAGTCTTTGGCCAGCAGTAACTGTTAGGTCTCCCTTTCTGAACATCTCTGTTTCAGAGACTGAGACTGCTGAGACGGGGTGTTAGCAACTTTGCAAAAGTTACGGTGTGGTTTGGGCTGATGGAGTTTATGCCAGTGATACTGTAAAGTAATTATCTGAGAAGAGATTTGTCCTGGTCACTAGGGCAGAAAGCTTTCCCTGTTGTTTTGAAATGATTGTTAGAAAAGACTGTGTCTTCTTAGTTATAGCATGTGTAGGGAGTGGGTGAAAACACTGTTAACACCTGGAGTTTTTATGGGTAAAACTAAATCCATTATAAGCTTTCAGATACCTTGTCTTCAAGATCTATTTCTGTCCAAAGGCCCTACAGTAAAGCTTAAAAAGACGCTATCCATGACCTTCAAGAACATGGAGAAATCTTTAAGCCAAATGATTCTTCCATGTACCTATGTGATTCTGATCCCACTTCTCAAAACTAAAATCTCTGTTCTTATACCACTGAGTATCTGAAGACTTCACCTAGCTGAGTAAAATCTACTTCTATCTGGTAAGGTCTCCAGCATTATGGTTGGTGTGGAAGCTTTATCTCTGTCACCTCCCACAGGTTCTCTCTGAAGTTTCTATCTCTGATATTCAATCCTCGTATCCCTGAACATTTGGGATACTTGATTTTCATGATGTATTTTTTACAATTCTCATGACAACTCTGTTTCTATTTCATGTGTTCCTTTTTACTCTTCAGGGCTTGTTATCTATTTCCCATTATTATCATTCAAGTTTCTTAAGGAAACTGTTCATTCAATGTCAAGGCATTTTTTTGGTTGTAAAAGCACAAAACTGAATGCAAAACTTTTCCATGAGTTTTATGTTCAGGAGATAGGACTGACTAAATTTATATTTATGTGAACAGAAATCAGCTGAAGACCTCTGAACATCCAAAATACTGCTGAGGCTCTTTGTTGTATTCTCCTCCTGTTGCTGGAACCATGACTGAAATACGGTATTTTCCAACTTCACAGAGTTCCCACAACTTTAACCATAACTATGAAAATGTAGTCTATGTACTTTTAACTTTATTTGCTTTTCCCACAGTCCTCCATGCATTTATTTTTTAATATAAGTACAGCTGATAGATAAGAGGTGTTTCACCTTTCATTATTGTCTTCTGAAATAGTAATTGCTGTCAAGATGGAAGTATTAAAAGGGCGGGGAAGAAAACAGGCTCATATCTGTTTATATATACAAACGTATTTTACGCTATCTTTTATTGCTGTATTTCTTTGAAATGGGGAAAAAACGCTCTCTTTTGGCAGTTTTCTCTGAGGACTGTGAATAGTTTCCAAGACAAAGTTAGAGAGTAACTGTAGCAGTGAATGAAACATGACTGTTTTCTACCACACTTTAGACTGGGCAAAAAGAATTGGTTTTATGTTTGTGTCTAGCTGGGTGATACAGAATGTGAAGATCCCTAATTTTAAATTGTACTTTTTGAGATGCTCTGGCCGTATGCGTAACTTTGCTCTGATGCTCTAGTGTCAGACACCACTTATCAACTGTTTTATTTCTGTGTTCTTTTATCTAGTGATTCACCTTCTAGGAGGGAGCACAGCAGGATTAATGAGATAATCTTATCTTTTACAAGACATTGGAAATGGCAAAGTAATAAGATGTACTAATACTGCCTTTAACCTAATGTACAAAGGATTTTAAACCTTAATTCTATGATGGGTTTTATTTTGTTCTCATTATATTTAACTCAAAACTCAGTTTCAAGCCAGAAAAAGACAGGGAAATGGAACAAATAAAATGTAATTTGTTCGCCGCTCAGAAGGCATGTTGTCAGTTAAAAACACCACTGGATGCATATGAACTTGTATTAATACACAGTTGTCAAATAACTACACTGTACTGCTTGCTCTGCCTGAGAAATTATACTTGGTACTTTGGGTTTGCCAGGGGAACAGGGCTACAGTCTCAGCCAAGGACACAGGCTTAAGCATCTGCCTTACTTGCGAATAAGGGCTTTTGTATGGTATCTAAGATTACCTCTGTTGTACTGGTGAATTGAGGAATATCATCTGTGGCTGCTCTTTTAAGTTTACTTGCACATCTTTCTGAAAAGACCAATGATGACGTGCTTTTTGACACTTCAAAAATACCTGTTGCTAATGGCTATAAATCCATGTCACTTGGAATTTTTCTTTACTGTAGCTATGTCTAAGTGTTTGTATTCTGGAAATGTGGTGGTGGGGGCTCTTTGCGCTTCAGTTTTGCACTCAGTTCTATCCACTTCAGACAACAGTAGAAAAATGCATTTGTCAATGAACAATGTTCATACGCTTTTTCTTGCATATGTTTTCAAAATTGTAACTGAAAATCACGAGATAGCATAAAACCCAAAATGACTCTGAGTGGAATGCACGCTTTCATTTCAGTGTGAATTTCCTCTTGCCCATATTTGCATTGACTTCACCTTTTGAAGAGAAGAGCCAAATTCTCTGCTACCACAAATGTCTGAAATTCTGCTCAAGCCTATAAACCGTCTTATAGAAGGGCACCTGGCCCTCTTAAAGCAAGGATGCCTTGGATAGACTCTCTGGCTAATATAGATTTTTTTTTTTTGAACTAATTTCACAGTAGAAGTTTCCTATGTTTCTGAAAAACAAAGATATTTTTCAACCTTCAGTCTTGAAGACTGAAGTGTTTTTTTGATCTATGGATATTCTAAAATTATCTGCTCCTGAGTATAAAAGTAGTAGTGCTTCAGTACCCTTCTTGAAGCTATTAACCAAGCTGCCCAAAGAGTTTTTAAAGTCTAACATAGATTAAGTCATACCCACAGTATGAAACAGCATTTGTCATGCCAAGTTTTAAGGTAGCTAATACCTGGGCTGTGCTATGTGTCCGAAAAGGATTCTGGTTCCAGAGTTAGTTTATGCACAGCAAGTTTCACCATCTCTGCAGTAGCAGCCCAGCTGTATCTTGCACTACAACAGCATACTCTGGTGGTGTAATATGAAGGCACATTTATGACCAACCATACCCAAAATTTGTCTGGTAAAGAACAAACACTGCAATTATTTCTACATGTGGAAATGGGGTATCAAAGAGACTGATCCACCCAAGAGAGCAGTGTTGGGACTGGAGGTATAAAAACATACAAGCAGTTTGTTCAGGTGGTGAAGAACAATTTACAGAAGCAGCATTCAACTGTGTCCCATCTCTGTGGCCCACTGCAAGAACAGAGTCAGGCTATAACCCAAAATCTGGACTAGAAAAAGGGTAGAAGTAGTAGCTGTTCAAATTTAATTAGGCTTTCAAAATTTGGCTAGAATGCTCAAGCAACTGATCTAAAGAGAAATAGAACAATTCTGTTTAGTGATGTGACTGCATGTGAAAGCAAAGTAGGTAGCTCATTGTCCTGGTTTCAGCTGGGATAGAGTTAATTTTCTTCATAGAAGCTAGCATAGTGCTGTGTTTTGGATTTAGTACCAGAAGAATGTTGGTAACACTCTGATGTTTTCAGCTGTTGCCAAGTAGTGCTCAGACTACTCAAGGACTTTTTGAGCTTCTCCTGCTCGGCCAGGTGCATAACAAGCTGGGAGTACAGCACAGCTAGCACAGCTAACCCAAACTGACCAAAGGGCTATTCCATACCATAGAACGTCATGCTTGGGGGGGGTTAGTCGGTCGGTCGGTTGCGGGGAGACTGCTCGCG
>NW_009259237.1:2537866-2560972 GCF_000687185.1 Egretta garzetta
GACGCTCATTTCACTACATTCTACATGAAATGCAGTATCATCATTTATTTATCTATTTCGGCTAACTTTTGGTGCCTGCTCTGTATTTAAGAGGCTGACAGCCTATGTTTCAACAAATATGTTTTAGAAGCAAGAATGTATTCTATTTTACGGTGCCACTTAGGCAAAAGACAGATCCTCATCAGTCACCTTACACTTTTTTTTTTCCCCAAGTATATGTAGGGAACAGAAGAGTTGAACTTAAATACAAGAAGGAACCATGTCCATTGGGGGTAGAATTTCTAGACTCTGTGTTAATCAAAGGAAGAAAAGACAATAGTGTAAACAGTCTCATTGTCTGGGAACAAAGGCATCTTTCCAGATTTTTTCTTTAGGAAACAAACAGGTTGCTTTGCTCATGCCTCACAACGTGGAGCATGTGGGCAAGAGAGCTTTTTTGAAATATGATGCTGAGCGTTGTCTGCTTTATGGTAAAAATATCACAGTTCTTCCAGAAAAGGGGCCGTAAACCTACTGTTGAAATCTGGAGGTAAGAGGAGCAGAGGTACTGTATTCAGAGATGCTTGTCTTCAAGAAAAGGTAAAAATGTTCTGGTTTTGCACCCTTTGCTGTGAGTGGATGGGCTTCACCTGCAGGACATTTCTTGATTTTTAGAGAGGGAAAACAAGGAAGGCACCTTAATGAGAACTTGTGCCAAAACTGTGTTTCTAGTGCACCTATTTTTCAGTACAGATTATTCAGACTTTTATAGTTCTGTCTATGGAAATACTTTAAACTAGGTAAGTTTGCTGTGATTCCAACCCTTATCCTGTGTGTTTAGAAATTTGATAATATATATTGCCTTCACGTCTGCTGAAAAGTCTATTTATGTCTGTTTCTGGAAAGGGAGGGTTCTTCCTCTGTGAGCTAAGAAAAGGTGAATACACATGACCATCAGTCCAGAGAAATCCCCCAGCTCTGACTGACAGCTGGTGCACATATTACACAGATGACTAGAACTATTCAGTTCTCGGTAAACCGCCTACTGACTACTTATCTGCCTCTTGCTTGCCAAATCTTAATTACAGAAATGTCTGTCTCTCTGTCAAGTGTATATGTTGGGATTGTGGAGCGTTTGACTCAATGCTAGATGTGTACTTTATCAGTCATCTGGCCTGCTGTCAGCAGAGTCCTCATTTCCACCTAGCACATCAAACTGGGGATGAGAAAAGCCTCCCTAAAGATTATGTGCTTGACAATTTGCATGGGATGTACTCAAACAATGATGCTCACGTTTGACACCAAGTTTTTTTAAAAAATCTTGGCAATAAACCTATAACACATGTAAAAACAACAGTCTAATATTGCCCTATGGTCTTTATAATTGATAGTGGGTTTGATTCTTCCCCTTTTGAAGGCTAAATTACAAGGGATTTTCAGACATTAATTTGTCTGTAGCTTGCATAATGGCATTCACCTTTTTTGGTTTTATTTCAAGCTGAAATGAAGAGAATTCAGAATTACTTCCCTCTACCTGGCAACCTGCTGTCGACTGCAGGTTGTGTGCATTGTTCCAAGTATTCTTATTGCTTGTCTGACTCAGACTGAGTAATGTAATCATAAACCTGATGTATTTAAGGTATATAAATAGTGTTTCTGGTTAAAAACGGGCAACCAAACCAGCAGAAAAAAGAAAAAAATAATGAGTTTTACCTGTTGTTTGGGGATCAGTCTAGAGAAATTCTTATTCCATTGGGGTCACTGAATCCACACAAGTGTAGTGTACTTGGAGACTTAGCTTGGGTATTTATAATGCATTAGAAAGTTCTCCACAGCAGGTTATAACTGTCATCCTTTACAGTGAGTACGTAAGCTGATAGGTCAATAGTAAGATGAGTAGCAGTCTGAACCAGAGTTTGTTTACAAAGTGAATTACTGCACATTAATGTTATGAATTTAGCCTGCTAGCCATTTTGTGGTAGCTCTTAAGTGTCCTCTTAAGACCGTTTTTTAATGAAAAATGGTGCACGGTGGAATGCCATGCCATTCACTGAACAATATACACAGCTAACTGCAGCACAGCACTGAAGAGTGACCAGCTTTGACTCCAAAGACAGCAAATAGTTACTGGGATGCAATGCTGTTCCTTAGTTAAGAAAACTGTTGGTGGAACCTTTTGTACAGTGCTGTGTTGATTTGACTGCTTCACTTTGGTTCTGGTCACAGCTTGCTGAAGGAGAGATCTCTCATTTTAAGAGGAAGGCATACCCTCCGCTCAGAGCATCTTTGTGCATGTGGACTGATTTTAATTTTGAAGTGTTTGCACACAGGAGGTAGTGCAAAATAGATAATAAATAATATTTCCTTACACTGGCTTAATGGTCATGCGGTAGACAAGCCTGTTAGTCACTCAGCAAAGATTGTCTGCCCTAGAAGAGGTTAGCAAAGTAAGTTTCATCCACTGTAATTTTATAGCCTTCAGGTTTTACAACATTAATAAAAATGAGAGAAATCTGGTGTCTGACAATGCAGCTCCTCTCTGATAATGGCTGCATCTCTCTCAAGATCTGATACTTGGCAGTATTTTAGTAAGTTTTCTGACAAGTGTCAGAATTAAAAAATCACTGTAGAATATCTAAGGTAAAGGAAGGGAACTTTCTCCTACCCAACCAGCTCATTGTTTTACTATATAATTTTCTATTGTCCGTATGCTGGTTGACAGTGTAAGTTATGAGTCTCTATTTATTTTTCTCTGTTTTCTGTAGTTTTCCCAAAGAAAGCAGTTCTGGCAGATACAGTACAAGAAGATATACTCTTCCATGGTCCTGTAGTCAGACCTGACTGTGGAGACCTGAAGAAGGCAAAGAAGAAATCTGCCAAAGCGTAGGGACATACATACACTGATATATGCATATACATCTTATATTGGCTTTTAGAAACAAAACTAACCTCTCTCACTTACCTTATCCAAAAAGCATGGTAACTTTTGGATCCTTTTGTTTTCTTTTGTTATTTTTATTTTAGTGTTTACAGGAAAAGCTTTCCATGGGAGGTTATAGTCTCTCTTTCAGCACTTGAAATGGCCAAATGCTAAAAGGAAAGGGAGATTATGTGCAGAGGGAGGAACAATTTACTAGATGGATTAACATCCATGAATAAATTCATTAGCATGCCTTAGGGGGGAAAGTCTAAAGGGCTGAATATTTACTTAATGACTAGTGGATGTTAACATTAGTGAGCAGCTAAAATGAATAGGTATATGAAGCTCTGTATTGAGCTGTAGCAATTGCTGCCCAGGCTTTGAATCTAATCTGGTCAGATTTTCAATCCTTTCAAAGTAATTGTGACATGAATTGCATTCAGTAGTCTTGAAAAGTATACCTTGAGTATACCCTGCTAAAATAGGACAAGTTGGAATCATCCTACTTTCAGCCTTAAGCAGTCTTAATGTACTGGAGTTTAGGACCATATTTATTTACAGAAGAAATAAGGTCCTATTCACAGAATTCTTGTGAAATTCACTTTTTAAATTATTTAAAATATTGGTAAAGTGTCCATAACACTGATTTTTTTTTTTTTCCTTGTACTTCTATTACGTAGATCGGCTGCTTAATCATATTGATCAGAAAGGGAACATGAGCAAGAAACTTCAGTGAAAAAAAGCATTAAACTGAGAGTTGGGGATCTGTTCCAGTTTTTCTGATGATGAGCCGTGGGTTTGGTTTTGCCATACTTCTTTCCCAATATTTGTCTGTCCTGAATAATGCACAGGGACTGCTCTCTTTCTTCTATATCCCTGTGGTGTCAAGTACAAGAGGCCTAGAGACTTTCTGAACTGCAGGCGTTAAGAAATAGTAAACCATATCAGCATTACAGCTACTAAGTATAAAGGCAAGTTGAAAGCAGATCTTCAGTCCCATGGAACAAAAATCATGCTGAAATGAGACCTCATAAAATTAATGATTTCTGCCGCAGTTTAAAGAAATATTTGTTAGAAATCATCGTTAGGCAACCAACACCTTTCAGTCATAAAGGAACGACTTTATAGGCTGCTGTGGGCCTTTGCCAGCTGAATTCGTGGCCTCTAGCCTTGGAGATTTGCAAACCTTTTTGGGTGATCTGTTACTTTTTTTTTTAACCACCCTTGTTATAAAGAATATTTTTCTTATGTCTTTCCCTTGTTGCAACTTGTGACTACAGCTCTTTGTGCTTTTGTGGAGTCCCTTTAAGAAGTCTGTTGCTGTCTTCTCTATCAGCCCCACCTTTAGGTGGCCGCACACAACACTTAAATTCCCCTTTGGACTTCTCATCTCCAGGCTAAACAAACCCTACTCCCTCACCCTCTTCTCGCATGCTAGGCGTCCAAGCCCCATACCACCCTTGTTGTGCTCTACTGTGCCCTCTCCAGTGGAGAGAGCTGGGAGACCCAAAACTGGACACAGTATTCCAGATGTGGCCGCTCACGTGGCCTCTTCTCTTTTAAAGTTGTCCTTCCAGAGTGTCTACTTTTTTTTCTGTCTCCTGGTATTGTTTTCCTAGGTAGAAGTGGATTTTATAGTCTGGGCTAGTATTTAGCAGCTGCAGCTGGCACTGTTGTCAAGAAGATTGTAATCCCTGTTTGAAAAATCTTACCAGTCATATTAAGATTTATAAGGATCGGAAAAATAAATGGCCTTCCAGATTCTGTATGTACTGTGATAAACTAGGTCTAATCTGGCAAGCATTTCTTAAGCTACAGAACATTTAGTAACAATACACGTTTCCTTGAGATTTGGCTCTGAGTACAGTAGTAAATATCAGAAATACAATTTGCTAGAATGTTGATAGCAATGACTAAATCAGGTGGTGCTGCCAACATTTTACTATTCTGTTTTCCAGTTGTACTGAACTGATGTGAAGTGAAATAACAAGAGCTCTGCCTACACAGTAGCTTCTAGTGCTGTTTATGGCAGGTAGAGTTGTATTTGAGGTAAACTATGATATAAAAAAAAAGTTTGGATAAGGATATCTTCAGTCTGCATTATGAATAAATGGTGAACTTCTGTCTGTCAGAGGGTGAATTTGGCATCTGTCATTAGTACTACATTCTCTTATTAAAATAAGTTTATATATCCTGTCCAGGTCATTAAATGAAGAATACATCAAAGTCATCCTGTGATTATATTTCACTTCTAGTTAATTCAATTCAAAATTATTCATTTCAGTTACATTAAGTATCAAGCCATCAGACATCTTGGAACTTCTTGAAGTGACAAGTCCTTAATACCCCAGTAACGATTTGGAAAACCTCATGTTGATAGCATGGTCTCTGTTTTCTAGGTCAGCTGTTCCTCTAGTGAGTACAAATACCCAACAGAATAAAGATATTTCCCTGTCTTTAAGAAAAGCCGCAAGTACTCTGACAGTGCCCAAGCTGTGTGCAAAAGTAGTCATGTAGGCTAAAGATCATGAAAGTTTCTCCAAGTCTTTGTGCCAAAAATAGCAAACGTTTGGTATCTGAAATCAAAGGGTTGCTATAAAAAGATGCCTCTAAGCCTGTGGAGTATCCATGTCATTTGTCAGGAGGGTTTATTTTTGGCATGAGCGTTGACACTGCCACTTACAGTCAAGGCAGATAGAAAGTTACTGGACCGTGAGCTCCAGGAGCAATGTTGCACAAAGAGCACTGTGACTCTCACGTGAGGAAAGCCAGGGAATGTTATTGTCTGAGAGCTTTGTATCTTAGAAGAAATGATAATTATATAACACAGTACTATATCGTTCTTGGTGAAGTCTTCTAAGATCTGCCTTTCCCAAAACAGCCCAAAGGCCCTACATGTGATGATCCTTTCTGTAGGCCAGAAGGGTGAGATGCTGCATTGTTTATCAGTCAGCAGTGGTTGTTCAAGTGTCAGAAGACATGTTCATTACCCAAGAGCAGAGTTTGAAGGCTCTTTGCTATCACAGCCTTTTTTGACCCCCATACTTGAACCCTGTAACAGTTGGGGGGTTTTTGATAGTTGAAGTAGAAAGCTGTGTTTCCAAAAAAAGTTTGTATCTGTCCACTTTTCTGGTCCTCAGTACCATTGTATTTGAGGGCTTTGCAATCCTACCCTCAAGAACCCCTGCAAATATTTTCAGGCAGCAAACCAAGGCATAGACAAGCCTGTTCAAGGTCATAGAGGAAATCTCTGATGGAGCAGGATGCGAAAGGCAAGTTTCCTAAGTGTGGCTGTCCTCTGCAGGACTGCCAACTTCTGACAAAGGGTATCCTTTGGTACAAGACTGTATTCTGACAGATAGGCTGAGTCAATTTATTTTGCTGGACTCCTGGAGTGCAGTTGTATCCAAATGCCGTCTTCTGGCCAGAACGTGCTGCGCGTGGCAAGATGCCATGCCAGTGTGCTGGGGAAGAAGACATAACACAGAGAGAGCGGAGTGCAGGCTGGCAGCTCAGCCAGCTGTTCTTCCCGAGCGCTGCTGCCTGCTGTAAAGTGCACGCGGCCTGACGGCACGTGCCTGGGCAGAAAAGGACGCTTAGTGACCCTTAGTCTCTAATTTGCACAGCTGCAGTATAAGGTAGGATCTAGGCCTTAGCCCTTTTTCTATTAATTGAAACTAACGAATTATCCAGCTTCAAATTCCAATTACTCACCGAGGCTGAGAAAGTTGGGTAGGCCTCACTTCATAGCAAATAGACAAAAACCAGCTGATGATGTCACAGCAAATATTTTGCATTGCATATTACCCGTGTAAGTTCTGCTTTCAGGATACATAGTTGAATATAGTATTTGCAAAGTTTCATAACTTAGTTTTATATGCATTTTTGATTTCTCAGAGGCATATGGGTCCCCTCATTCATTTATTGAGGCTATATTCAGCTTTAACAGATGGTAATAATTAACTCTGCTCCTGTTCTTTTTTTTCCTCTTAAGTTTTTTTAAAAAAGACTCTTCCCTAACATAAGGCTTTCCCTGCTCACCATTGTTTCTTGATCCTCACAAGCAGAGCAGATCATGTCTTTTTTCCATTGGATACACTGTGATGTGTTATTAAATACATCTTTTCAGGATATATAGTTTGGTCTGGCTTGGCAGCAGAATTTGAAGAGCCTCCTGTGATTACAGAGACTGCCTGGGAGTTCTGCAAAGATCTTCAATGGTTGCTTGTGTTCAATTTCCACCTCACTGTTTCTGGCAACATTCCTGCCATGTACAGACACTTTCTACAGGATAAAGACTAAGGAAAACGTCAGAAAAATTACAAGAAACAAAGTGTGGGGGACTTCCCTCTTTCCCACAGATTATTAGAAGCAGAGACATAGCTCTGACCAGGGCTTTTTTTTCTGCAGGGTTCGATTTCCATTTAGAGCTCCACTTCTATTGCTTCTGTTTCTCTGGGTTACATAAAATCCTTTTTAAATATTGAGAATATTTGCATCCACTCCTTGCATATGTTACTCTGTGTTTGCACCCAGTTTTGATGTTATAGTCTTTAAAATTGTGTAAAAAGCTCAGTTTTCTTCCTTATTAAATTATTAAATAGACTAAAATAAATCTTATTAGTGTGAATACAGCCTGCTTCTAGTGCAAATGTGAAGAAACTCTACCAAAGTTAGTGAATTAAGTGAATTCAAAAACAATTTACTCAAAGCAAAATTAGACTTTGAATACAGCTAACAACAAATTTTCTGTTGCAGGTTGGCAATACAAATCTTCTGCACAAATGCTGAAAAATGTAAATAAGTCTAAAAACCAATACCATTAATTTGCCCCTGAATTCCTGTAAAATGAAACCCCTGCCAAGTTTCCAGGGAATGTGTTTGATAAGGACTGGGCATCCTTGTGACCTTACTAAATACTCTCCTAGTGTGGGAATATATCTTACACGCTGTGCCCAGTAAGAATAGTAACATTGCTAACTTTGTAACAGATAGCTAAAAACAGACTACTTCACACCTTGTGTAAGTTATTCCAGTATCTAGTGGATTATGTGCGAAAACCAACGTGTGAGACTGGAGGTTTGATTTAGAAATGGAAGAGTATGAGAAGAGAGAGCTCAAATGATGACTCTTGGGTAATTAAAACTGTCTAATCTGGCTCCTTTCTGACTCTCAAGTTACACAGGAAGGTTTACATTGTGACTCAGCCCATTAATGATGAATAATCGGATGGACAACTGAGGAGCTTGCATCACCTTCTTTCCATAGTTTGTTGATGGAAAAATAGCACTTTGAGATTAAAATTTGAGTGACACAAAAAGTATGGGTGATATCACTGAACAAAAATACCAAAAAATGCCCTTCCGCATTACGTTGGAGTCTAGAAATACCCATCTTTCTTCACTCCCCTCTTCCCGTTTATTTTATACTTTTAATGGACTGAAACACTACAGAATCTGATACATAGGTACAGGGGCCTGAATGCTGTGTTAACAACGGCAACGGCACTATTAGTTTGTTAAGAAACTTTGTTAACACTCAGTTTCTAAATGAAGCACAAAAGGTGGTTTGGAGAGTAAGCTATTTAATTCTAGTTGTATAAACTCTGCTTTCTAACACGTTAAACACACTTCATAAAATTTTACAGTTAACCCCAGGTATATTGCTAATTTAACCTGCTATTGAAGATAAATTTGCAGACTTTCTCTATAGATGTATTTTATTGTTAGACTGCAAAGTTCACTTCGTAACAGAGCTTGGTAATTGTATGAGCCAACTAAAAAATACATTAAAAGAGTACAGTTTGTTCTTGGATTGATTAGCTAGCCAGCAAACCAGTTAACAGAGTTTAGAGTGAATCTGCTGTCTAAAATAGACTGGGACATCCAATCAATACATCCATTTTTTTAAAATTAGCCAAGACTGTGAAGTCTGACAGAATGCATTGTCATGAAAATGCTCATTGTTGTTTATATTTTTGAATAGTCTTTACCCAAAGATGTATCTGTAGTTGATGTTTCAGTGAAAACCTGTGATGACTCGGTGATAATCAACTTTGTAATAGAATTACAAATCTTCTTTGTTTTGGACTAAACTCAGCCAAATTCTCAAAATGGCTATTATTGAGCCTGACTTTCAGAAATTCCTGCTTCACACTTTAGGAGTGATAAGTCATTTGAAAGTTCAGAATAAACTTTTTCAATTGGCCCATTTCAAAGCATAAAAGTACTTTAAGTTTACGTGACATAAGAGTTGAGGGAAAAGAAATAGATGCAGGTGTTTACAGTGTATTTGCACTGAAAAGAGGTCTGTTCAGGGATATATGTATTTTACTTTTATATCTGCATGACTCTCCCACTATATGGCTTTTCTTGAGGATTTAGTTCTTAAATGTCACTGAAATATTTGAAGTTCCAGCTTTATTATTTGGCATTCTCAACATGAAAAATTAAGAAATTCATAATGTTTGCATCACAAAACAAACTTTCACTGAAAGTCCCTATCCCATGGCTGAATGGAGAGCAAGATACTGTATTTTATCACAACTTTGAGAGAAAATTAACATGAAAGTGTTAGAATTCAGGTATTCTTGTCCTAAATCATTCACATTCTAAAATATTTCCTCATATTTTCTAAAATATATATGCTCTCAAACATCAGAAAAATCTCACTTTTCAGCTGAGTGAGCTATTTTTCCTGGCTTTTCAGGCTTTTAAAATGCAATAACTGTTTTGCTTTTTTTAAAAGATACAATTTATCAAAATGATTTGGCAAACAATAAAATTAACTGTAACTACTCTTAATTACTATACGGTATCTTTCCAAGTTTACTGCAGCTTTTTTACTGCAGATATAACTGCAAGATGCTAATTCTGCTAACAATGGGATTTTTAAAATATTGCTTGATATACTCCATGCTATGCAGATACACTTTTCAGCTAGAGTCTGCAGTGTTCTGGGAATCCTTGCATAATCTGGAACGTGCTATAAATAGAACATGCACTCAATGGAAGGAAAGCATGACTTATTTTGTAACTATATGCTTGCCACAGATCCAGCTTCCATCCAAAGTCAAATTGCTCTTGTCAGGGCTGCCAAGTTGTCAGTTAGGCAGAGAAAGCTCTTGCAATGTGCAAGGTGACTTTTCAGACTAAAGGGAGCGGGGGAGGAAGGAGGTTTCCCTTCTGCTGAGTAACTGGTTTCAGTCCTTTTACTAGGCTGTTTACATCTGCAGTTTGAGATACTGTCCCACAACGAGATCAGATTGACTGTTCAAGGAGGTCTGTGAGACACTGTCCTGAGTTACGGTCTCTGCTGGGTCCCTGTGGGTACCAGCAGGTCTACCACTGAAAAATGCTGAACCTTTGCAACACATAGAGTAATGAGGACATAACAAGTGAGCAATTGCACCTTCACCCTGTTTCTGTGTGCTGTTCACAGCTGCTGCTTTGACAGGAGAGGTGGTTAGGTCTTTCACAAGAAGGAACCATGTGGAAACTGCTACAGCCCTCTTAGCCACCAGTTCCTAAGAAGAGGTGCAGCTCCCAGCGAGGAGGACTCCATTACTCTCCAGTCTTCTCATCCCAGTCTTGCCAGACCTGGTGACAGGAACAGGGAGAGGAGGCAACAGCAATGAAGTGTCCGAGAATCAGTGTCCAAGTCCAGATCTCTGTCTGGTTGCTTGCTTGTTTGTTTACTTTTTATTTTTTACATGCCAATGTTTGAAGGGTGTTTAACAAATCTGAGTTGTGTCTTTCAACTCGCTCTGTCTGTGAGAGTCGATTCCTTCTTCTCATTCTCTTCTTCAAATGTACCTCAGTCAGATCATCAAATAATTGCAATGTCTTCATTCCCAATAAGCTGAAATGAAAAAATCAGTCTTTCTTATGTAATTTCTCCAAAACTCCAATGTATCAAAAGACCTAATCTTAAATATTGCTGAAGTATAAATCAAATTGGAAGGTGGTAGGGAGATGGACAAACAGAAACTCATTCCCATATCCTGGCTTTCTGAATGTGTCACTGAAATGAATGGATTTTGAAACTAATAAAAGAGCAGAGGTGGTCATTTTCAGTTTCTGTCATTCCCACTGAATGAGGTAATATGTTACTTTGTAGCAAAACCATTACTACAAAGCAGCCGCTCTTGATGACTTAAGAAGTTATGGTGAGATCACAACAGTAGAGGGAATCCTTATGAGCCTGAAATTTATGTCACAGCTGCAGTGCACCCCTTTTCTTTCCTGCCAGGAAAATTTTGTGTGGCTGCACCACTTGTCTTAAGTATTTCTATTTTTAATAGGCCTCTTGAGTTTACTGGCAGTTGGTATTACTGAAAGCAGACCTTATCCTACTGCACCCTGTGCTGGGGTGTATTTGGGCACATGTCCAACTCCAGAGGGAAAATAAGACCTTTTCTGCAAAACTGCTCAGATGTGAGCTAGACTGCAATAGCATTCTGGAAAGATGTTACAAGGCAGTGTAAACTCCAAAGAAGTTTGCAAACAATTTCCAGACACATTGTTGCAATTGGGAGGAATTTTGGTATTTTTCAAAGCTGAGTGTTGTTTTGATCACATGCAAAGAGGATCAGCCACCAATTTCAAATGAGTCCTGTAAAAATTCCAGCTCTAGAAAGGAAAGCTTGTATGTAAAGCACAGTTCTAAGCTACTAGGAAAGAGTCATTAGAGTAAAAGAGGTGTAAAACTTTGCCTCTTAAGTGACTATGATTTACAATTTTTAAAACTAAATCAAAAAAATACTTCACTACTTTAAAGGTTTGAAAGCCCCAAGAAATGTTTGTAGAGCCATTATTAGTACTGGGCAAATGTACTGAGCCCTTCAGTCTGAACCATCAGCCTCATTCTTTAGATCTAGTCTGTTCAAGTCAGAAAATCCGAGCGATGTTGCACCATCCCGATTTGTGTGGTCATAAAATTAGCATAAAATATACCCTCAAACAAACTATGTTATTGGAACCTCTTATTATTCTTTTCTTACTAATTCTAGTTATTTTCTACCATTCACGTTAAAAAAAAAAAAATCAGATGGTGACTCTAGTCTCAGAATCTTTTCTTCTTTTTGCTTTTACCAAGTGACTAGGAAGATTACTCTGTTTCTTGCTCATTGGTATAATGCTTTGAATTTGATCCAAAGTAACAAGGAAGAAAAATGTGAGGTGTAATAAAACAGAATTTGGGGATCCAGCTGGACTGAGAAAAGAGAAATACCTAAATTGCTGAAGGGCTCTTTAACATTTTCAGTTCCCTTGGCTTTTCTGAAACCTCATATACGGCCGTAGCACTTCACAAAGCTAGACCTTTCTGGTATATCTTATTGGATGAGCTCATGCTCTTTCAGAAGTATCACAGCCCCTTTCAGAGGCAGGAGAATATTCCCCACAGTACAAAAAGGGCAGGCTGAGGTACTGAGAAAGGAAATCCACTGGTTGTGTGCAGTGCCTAGACTTCCATTCTACCTACAAGATATATCTGAAACAAGATTTGAAAGGCTTGTGAGAGCCCCCGGCATGCTGCGTATTGCATTGAATCACATAAGGAGAAACAATTTCCCATGAGGCTGAAAAGGAAGAAATGTGACGTTAATGAGCAGTTCGGGTCATTCAGGAGATGGGTAAAAATATGCCATAAAACTGTTTCAGAAGAGATAATAACAAAGTCTATTTGAATTTATGAAGCTAAGTTACTAGGTAGGACACAAATGCTAATTGTAAGAAGCATTTTGAGGAGTCCAGTAAAAGTAGCAGATAACAGGCACTTACTTGTTTGAGACTTGCTAGTGTCAGGCGCTATTCAGTTTTTATATCTAACCACACATTTTCTGGGGACTTTTAATCTGTTTTCCACCAATATCCAGGAAAGGTAAAAAAAGTAAAAAGAGAACATGAGCTGCATCCAGAAAATCTTCACCAGGTCCTTCCCACGGTACACACTGAACTTTTCCCTTCCATCTGTCTTTTGTCAGTGCCTCGGGAAAACCTACAGACAGCAGAAACATCTTGCACTCTGGAGGTCACGGTCTCTGGAATTTGTTAGACAAAATGGTAAAAATGCTCTCTTTAGGATGGTGACTTCAATCACTGGATATTCTCAGCCAAGGAAAGAAATGAGGCTATTGATAACTCTCCCAGATTTGCCTTCTGAGAGAAGGAGGAATCAGTTGAAGTCCTAGGAGAACTCCACTGAACTCAGAGAACTTATAATCACAGCAGGTTTAGTCCATTTGGAATATAGTCTCCATAATCAAATAGCCAATAAATCAATCAGTCAATCAATAAATAAAACAGCAATAACTACTTCCTTTGCCTGCTTCCTGTGTTCTCTGCTCACACCGCTTTTTCCTTCTCTTCACAGAAACCCTGTGGTTACTTATTTTCTGTGTATTTATCTAGAGCTCCACGCTAAAGCAGATTCTTACCTTCTGATAGTACAGAAGATTTATGCTTACAGGTTATTGGTATAAACATTGCTAACCTCTGAAATGCAGTACCAGATTTATTCTTGGAAAGGACTTTCTCCTAAAAGCACATTTCTTTAACAGTGACAGTAATTTTCTTTATAGCTTAGCTTCTTATGAAAATGAGGTTTATACTATGATATTATTAGCAATAACATAGTTCTATCTCCCTGAAGATGTTTTATACTCATGGGATAATTTCAGCCAAATTTGACAAAAAAATATGGAAGTCTAATTCATAATTAAGTTTCAATAAAACTGAAGGCTGTTCAGAAGATAAAATCTGCACTAGTGCCATCACTGAGGAAAGCAGAGGCACAGCCTGAGTGTCACACACTCCATTTAGCAGAGGCCAGCTAGGCAATCTACAGGCAAGTGCTGTCTGAGGACATTTTAGAACACACAGAGAGAGAAACTGCGTTAATACGACGGCATAGGTGAGCATTTATGGAGATAAAGAATACAAATTGATAGAAAGCAGGCCTCTCATTATTTTCATTGATCACAGAAGAACTTGTCTTCCAGCAGCAGAGTCTTTAGAAGTTTGGAGACCTGCAAAGATGCTGGAATTCTTCCAAAGTGTTATGCTTTGACTCTTAGCAATAAACTAATTTGGCCAAGCAATAAAATGAAAAGCTGCTTTTGAAAATTTGACCCAGAAGTTGATCCTCAGTAATTATATTTTACTTCAGCAAAGCACATACATACATCTTGAAGTGTATACTAGCAGTAAACAATTGTTTAAGTGCCTTGCTGAATTATATCCAAATACCATAAAAAGGTGCGTGTAATATTCTTCACTACAGAATAATTAATCTCCTGAATTACTATAATCTTGATTCAAGTAGCTTTACAGTAATAGTTTTTTAAGATCTTGGTAGAAAACCTGAAGTCCTTATAAACTGGTATAAAGCTGTATCCTTGACAGAAGCCAATATCTTGGCTTGACTTACAGTATTGGAAGTGTGATTCCCAAAATAGCATATGCCTGACAACTGATATCTAACTAGAACATATTCTTTTCAGTTTTATCATGTATATGATTTTTCAAAGAAGGTCAGTCGGTTGCTGTAACACAACTGCATGAAGCAGGAACGGGTACTAAAAAGTCATTAAAGCTAAAAGAGACCAGGGTTAACTGGGGTTATTGAAACTAAGTCTCTCTTTTTAATGTTATTATACCCAGCTTTGGGAAGTTTTCATCACATTTATTGTACATTGAGCCTTTTTGTATTTTGCTGAGCATCAACAGCAATGGTGACAGCAAAGATTGTCTGTGCTCTTTATCAGTTCTGGCTGCGCTCTGAGTGTAGGTCACAGAGCCCCAAGCCAGAGTGAATTTTTTATTTCACTCGATGAACAATGATTGCTAGGAAGCTGTTTCTTCAGAATTATTACTTGGTTAGTATTTAGAAAGGAAAGCCAGATTCT
The DNA here is from genome assembly GCF_000687185.1 of Egretta garzetta. NCBI lineage: Eukaryota > Metazoa > Chordata > Aves > Pelecaniformes > Ardeidae > Egretta > Egretta garzetta. Next base: position 2,552,674 of record NW_009259237.1, read on the forward strand.
TGATTAGTAGCACAGTATTTCCTCCAGTTACTTACATTTAGACCCATGATCAGATCATAAACAACTATTTTATTTGATTTTTCAGAAAAAGAATTTGGGGGTTAACAGAAATCTCTAATCCACAGAGAAGTCAAGGACAAAATCCTATGCATTTTAATAGTCTCAATTTGTACGTTGTTTTTCCTCATCAACTCTAATTGCAGAAGGCTACGAAGCTATGAGGTAGGAAAGGCAAACTGTGAATAGTAGGGTAGCAATCATTTGCTTTTGCATGCATATGACTTTTGGACAAGGTGAGAGTCATAGGGCAGCGTGATGCACACAGAAAAAGGTTTTGTGATTGAGCTAATTAATTGCCTATAATTTTGAGATTGCATATTACTTGGAAACATTAATATTTCAGTATTATACAGACAACAAAACTCACCGAAAGTTTGGTTACTCTAATAGAGTAGCTTTAAAACAGACTTAAGTGAAATGCACTTTCAGTAAATTCTCCTGAAATGAACAACATGCATTTCAATGAAGTAAAGTGGGACTCACTTCTTCAACTTTTCCATGTTTCTTCAGCTTCCTGAAAAATGTAGCTTCTGTGGGCCAATATATCTGTAGAATTCTTAGGGAAGAAATCTCTGTTTACATCACTGTATGCACAGACACTAAGTGTAGTCTCAGATACCTCATTGTTTTCAATCCAATTGAAATTTTGCCCTGAGTATTTAGCAGGAAAATCTAGATTAATAGCCTATTTATGAGGCTATCAGATATGACAGAGATAAGCATACTATAAAGACATAAATAGGCCATCTTATAATGAATAGGTTTCTGGTTTTCTGACATGTTCCTTTGAAAAAAGTAACAATAGAAAGAGTTTGTTAAATCAGTGTTTCTTGATGTATAGAATAACTTTACATTGGAAATGAGAGAATTATTAAGTTATTATATGGTCCATTTATACATAGACATGTGTGGCTTTTTTTGCAAATTCCTAACCGACAGGAAAGAGCAAAAGAAATAGTTTCAGATTGAATTCAGATGGTATCTAACACATAGAGAGGTATTTTGAGGGGTATTGTACTAGTAAAAACCTTTTCAACTTTTTTTTAAAATTTTTATTTCTGATGTTATTTGGAAGTGAGGTTTTCAAAGAAAGTTTTGTGCAGCTGCAATACTGCTTTTATCTGTTCTGCATGATATAAGGAGAAATTGCCAGCTTTGACTGAGATTTGCCACCTGAGGCTTGATCCATTTATGAGATTATTAGTTCAAGAAGCTGTTTCAAGTAAACTCACTCACAACATAAACAAACATGTTGCAGTGTTTTCCTTCTCACCTAAACAACAAGGGTTTATTGCTTTTAAACATTTTTACAACTTGCTCTTTACGTCTGTTAAAACTCCACAACGTATTTATGTCCAAGCATCTTTACACATGGCTCTACTGAGTTTATATCCACTTTGTTGCATTATGAAAGGTAATTTATGTTTTGTAAAATCAATGCATTTGTTAATTCTTATCCATCATCCTGAAAATAGGTAAATAAGGATTGTTACTGAAAGTTAATACATTTTAGATAAAGCCATTAGGAAAAGAATTTGTCTTTAACAGAACATTAAGTGTTAAGGAATGATAGATGGGTGAAACTTAGTAGTTTATAACAGCACTGAAATGAGATGCAAAAATTGTCTGGAGGTCGGTCGGAAATGGCTTTCAATATTTCTTGTGAAAGCACAGAGATAATGCTCATTGACCATGGCAGATCTATGCTATTCTTTCCAGGGTGGCCCAACACCACCATCAAGACCAAACTCACTGACCATGCCAACAATCAGCCCACGAGCACGACTGTCAGGCACCCTCTGAATCACACAGGGACACTACTTACTCAAGTATGCCCAGCAGCTTAACAAGGCTGGTAGGCTGCCTGGCGTGCCTGGGCTGGCTGCCCGCAGCCTGCCTGCCAGCCTGGCCCTGCAGCAGTGTGCGGCAACCGATGCTGCAGGCAGCTGCCACTCAGGAACCGTACCAGCCTCAGCACTGCCCTGGAGACTGCCGTTTTGGAGTTGCATAGACAGAATCTACAACAGCAAGCAGTTACGGATATATATAGGAGTATCTCAATTAAAAAAAAAAAGTAGATACAAATGGGCTTATCATTACTCTGGAATGGAGACTTATTAGCAGCTTGATACTAATACATTCTAGAAAGTCACGACTGCCGTTTTGGAGTTGCATAGACAGAATCTACAACAGCAAGCAGTTACGGATATATATAGGAGTATCTCAATAAAAAAAAAATGTAGATACAAATGGGCTTATCATTACTCTGGAATGGAGACTTATTAGCAGCTTGATACTAATACATTCTAGAAAGTCACAGAAAATTGTTCTAAGAAGCCTCAGCTCATCATCAAGTTCATCCCTCAGCCACGCAGCAAGAAATCTATACTGTATGTTTCCTCACCAGTGTCCTTAAAGACTTTCAGTGCTGGAGACTAAAGCCTTCCTAGGTCAACCGTTCTGGAGTTTCACTACTATCCTTGGAAAGCTTTTCTAATGTCTAACCTGAACTTTTCTTTTGCTGCCATTTAGGCTTTAGTTTCTTTTCCTGTCCATCCTGGGCAGGATTTCACTGCTTTCCCAGTATTAAATGCTTTAAGCAATACAATCCTATTTTGTTCATTCCTGCATAGAAATTAAAAGATCCCTCATGTAGCCCTCTGAATTTTCTTAATCTCAGCAACAGTTTTCTTGAAGAATGGTCCCCATAATTGGGGCCCAAAATGTATTCCAGCCAAAATTGCACCATTGCAAAGTAGAATAGAAGATTACTTCACATATGTCTTCTATCATGTCCAGCTTGTGAGTCACTGAGACTCCCAGGTTCAGCATTAGTGTTGCCTTATCATCTATTCCCCATCTTTTATTTTTGCTGTTGGCTATTTCTGTTTGGAACAGTACAGCACTTATTCCTATTGACCCTCATTTCTTTTCAGACTGCGTTCCAAACTTATACTACATACTTGCAGTCTCTCCCAGCTTGCTAGCATTTGCAAATTTAATAAGCACAGTCTCTATTCTGTCTTCCAAGTCACTACTGAAAACAATGAGCAGTACTTGTCTGGGACAGACTGCTGCAGAATCCAGCATGATAAGCCCTTCAGTTTTCACTAGGAATCATTGAAGATTGCAATCCCAATATAGTTTCCAAACAGTCTTGCACCCATCTTAGAGCAGCTTCACCTAGAGGACACTTCATTCTGTGTATATTATAAGAGACAATGGCCAAAGCTTTACTGGAGCCAAGACATTTGACTCCTACTTCTTCTCCATTCACAGGGCCAGTTACCTTTGACAGAAGGAAATTAGATGATCTTGACAGAATTCGTTCTCAATAAATCTGTGATATCTGTGAATCTTTGGGTTTTCCCATGTGCGTTAGAATGTGTTTGAAATAGTTCAGTATTTTTCCAGGAATTTTAATTAAAAAGTGTCATTTATAGTTCACCAGCTACTAACTGCTTCACTTTTTCTTAGAACAGGAACTAAGTTTATTTTTCTTTCTCACTTGGTACCCTTGTGTACCAGTTTTTAAAGAGAACTATTATGAGTTGCGGAACTGCTTTGGTTACTTCTTTAAATATCCTACGATGACAAAGTTTACCAGACCCAGATTATGTGAAAAATCCCTAATCGTATTTTTCCTCTTCTAGGTTAAGTTGTTATCCCTCCCTCACTGGTATTAATTATGTTAGGCCCATGCTATTGAAACTGATCTGTTTTAAAAGGGTGATGAAACAATCTAGTGAACACTTCAGTCTTTTCCAGAGCTGCCATTTGTTGTTCTGTTCCAAATAAAGTACTGAGACTTTCCTTAGGGTTTTTTTTTACAGCACTGTGTGGGTATACTGCCACACACTGATATAAAGAACAGATCCTATTCCAGGAGATTCTGCTCTGGAAAACATTTTTAATGCTCAGTTTGGCTACTGTTGTTCAGATTTCTCACAATGCAGATATACAAAGCATTTTCTTTTGTCCTACAGAGCCTGAAGCAATAACATTTTGAAAATCTCTTCGGTCCATCTTCGTCTTAAGCTGAGAACATCATTCAATAGGTACAATTTACATAATTTCAACAAAGCTACTTTAAGCTACATGCACTTCATTGTTTGGTCTTCAGGTTACAGAAAAACATAATTTTTTCAGAGAAAATAAACAAGCAGAAATTAGGAGATTATCTTTACAAAGATCATGAATTTAATCACAGGATTGCTCACGAGAACACAGATGCTCAAGTAAAAGTCACGTGGAGTCACATACTCATCAGTAGGCTAACGGCATCTTTAATTGCTGTCCTTACTTACAAACAAAATTGAATCAGTGGAGAGGATTACAATTTAGTTTGGTTTATAGAGTGAACAAATCCTGATCATATTTTAGCTATTTTAAAAAAGATAAGCTCCTAGGTGATATATCCTATATTCTCCCATATATTGCAGAATATAGACTGCAGTTATATTCTAGCTGGGACAGATAGAATTTTCAATTGACTCATTTGGATCTATGTCCCTTGACTTTCACATATACGTAGCATTATGGGTTTAGTACATGAGTGATCAAAGAAATACTAGCTTTGCTCAGACAACCCCCTTCTATCTGACATCTGCCAAGCAGTGACAGTAGAAATGGGTTATAATACAGCCTGAGACACTGCTTATTTCTACCGAGACTTATTCAGCTCACTATGAGGTTTTATGCAAACATGTGAGCAAGTTATCAAATGATGCTACTTTATCAGAGATTCCACAAGAGCTTCAACCTGTGTGGAATTATGACTGGCCTTCAAGGCCAGATTCAGTAACAGATCTATTCTTAAAGTTCTGGCACTTGATCTCAGGAGCAGACTTCATAATCCAGTGCTACAGGAGAATTTGGAAGAGCAAGCAGAAGGGATCTGGAGAGTCACATGCTGAGCAGGAAGCTGTGTGCCAGTTTCTAGGGAAGTAGTGGAGACAAGCTGGATCTTAAACTCTGCATCACAAGCAGTTTTATTCTCTGCAGACAGGGAAGATCTTCTGTCTATTCAGATTCCAGAGCTCTGATTCCTCTTCCAAGTGATACCACTTCTGCCCGTTCACTCACAAAACAGAGCAGGGCTTCCTTTTTTATCTTGCAAGGTTCCTTGAGGAGATGTATTGGTGGTATCTCCTTTTCTGGTAAAGGCAGCTGCTCAGGAAGGAGGTATGGAAATCTGTGTTATTCATCCTTTTTGCTTAAAATATGTCAGAGTGAAAGCGCTCAAGACTGATTTCCATATTCCCTATGCTACAGAGTTGTTCTATCTTTATGCCCCCCTATCAGGAAAGGAGGGGAAATTATAACTAAAAATATCAGGCATATCCAGATATTTAAAAAAAAATAATTCAAAATCACTGTTTTGGTGCTGGGTTTCAAATTAAGCCCAGTTTTATTTTAGATACCAAAGGCCTGGGTCCTCAGAGACTTATCTTCCAAAAACCCATATGATTTACATGGGAGTTTAATGAGAGTTAAATGCAAAGATACTCTCACAAATCTGGGCAAGTCAAGTCTTTGATTTGCTCTGGCCCTCAGTATCTAGCAAAAGACACTTGGTATTTTGCAAGAGCACTCCTGGAGTGGCAAGGTAGGGACAGAAATATGTGTTTTGTCTTCCCTATTTGATTGCCTGTTACAATTTTTCTTCAATTATATGAGTTACATGTTCTTCATTTATATGAGAACACCCCGCATCTGAAACTTGTCTGTTTCAATGTACCCTGGATTAGCCTAGGTTACTTGTTCCCTTCTGAGTTGTTTATGTGCTGTTCCCTTGTCTTTGCTGTCGGGCAAATGCTAAAAATAAGAATTTGCTTATCTAATTTGTATGGATCTTCACAGTATATGTGATTTCACTGTCTCCTTTCCCCTCAAGCAGTGGACAGATTTTCCAGACCTTATGACTATGGACTATGCATTCATTGCTGTCATAAATCAGAGGATTTTTCCTTTCAATACTGACATGTCACATTAAGACACCTCAAATTTTTCCATAGGGAATAGTTAGAGATTACAGTTTCTGTTTGTTCTGATTGGGGTTTGGACCTACCAACTCTGATCTGATTATATTTATTTCCAGTCCTGGAAATCCAATTAACACCTTGTAAAATTGCTTACTGTAAGTTTGCCTAGAAATGTGCTGATACCTATGAACTGATTTTTTGTTTTTCTTTAGATTAGATGGGTAAATTGTATCTGGTGTCAGATTAATAATTTGTATGACAGAAGAAGAATCAGGGTAAGCTTCCCTTTGTTGCCAGCCCCTATGCTAAAAGGTTTGTTAGAGATGCCATGTCGGAGAAAGATCAGCCTTCAAGCCTGTCCTGTCACTGCCCATTCTACCAAAATAGCTCAATCTAAGTTCCTGTTTGTCAAATGCAACATTGTTTTTGGAAAAAAGGACTGCAGTACAGACCGTCACCAAATGGAGTTTTTTTGGTATGGTTTGGATTTAATCAGAATAAGCACATCTTTCAATAATCTCTATCAAGAAACAGAAGAAAGTCCTAAAACATTATCTGGCAGTTTGAGACATAGAGACAGTTGTTTATGTACCCTTGCACATACCCATATACACAGCCAGTTTAATTCCTGTTTTAAAAGGTCTAATAGAAAATATTTTTCATAGCAGGAGGTATGATAGTCAATGCTGATGTTCACAATACTGAGTATAGGTCTTAGGACTACCTTACCTATTTATCTTCTCTTTTTAAGTCGTATCAGTAAAAAAAGTTATATACCCTTAGAAGCTTGCAGACAGTAGAGAGGATTAAAAATGCAATTTCTCTTCTTTCTGTAGACATAATTGTTCTTTTTTTATTATTTGAGCCGAGGAAATAATATTGGAAAACAACAGAGCAGTAAATTACATTGTGAAAGTTAGAAATTTCTTTGTATCCTGGCTCCAGCTGTAGAATTGTTTTATCACTGAGCTGCTCAGCACATGTGGAGTCAGCAAACACAGCAAAGCAGAGCAAAGAAAGCAATTGTGTGACAATGCTGGCTTGCAAGGGCCACAGGTCTGTTATCATCAGGGATGACTGGAAAATTCACCAGGGCAAAAGAAGAGAAAGGAATTCCTTGTGAACATAATAAAATCAGCTGGGGGACCAGTCAAAACCAAGAGATATGGGCTAAACAAGAGAAACAACTATACTGTGATATGGAGAAGGTAACCAGGTCTGAGGGAAGAAGAGGGAGGATCCTGGAGGACCCCAACCCTAAGCCCAAAGAGCATGCAAAAATCGGTTACAGTGCAGTTATTCTGGGCTTTCTTAGAAATGTATTGTTAAGTGACTTAACAAGCATATGCGTGGACCTATTTCCTTCCATGATTATGTTCTCTCATGGTTGGAACTTTGCCTCTGGAGGAGCAGAACTGACACTGTGTTTGAATAACAAGCTTTTGGTCAGCAAATGCACTAGAGATGTCATGAATGTCTCCACACACACATATCTGCAGCCTACCTAGGCCAAAAGCAGTTTAAAAGCATAGGAACTTAGCATACAGGGACTCAGTTTAGCATCCATTTTAGTAACCAGCTGGCAAAACTTCCAGTTTGAGAGTAGATCTTTAGCCAGATTCTGACCCCAGCAGCACCAGTATGAATACAAATTAATTTCCAAGACTAACTGAATTTGTCCAGCAAATTCATTGTCCCTGAAATCAGAATTTGGTCCTTCCTGTGCAATCTCAGTTTTACTCTAGGATAGGTCAGATTCCTTGAGGGAATAATGACACATCTAAAACATCTGGCAAATCTCCTCTCTGACAGTGATAGAACGGTAAAATAGGTCAGCGTAGTTTAGGGGTGCTTTTGAATCCATGAGATAGGAGACACAGGAGTCTTTTATAATACAGGAGACTGAATCCTAGGGACAGTGAGATCAGTTATTACAGGGAAGGTGTGGAGAGATACGAGAGCGCTCTAAAAAAAGAAATTAAAAATATTTTAAGGCTGCAAAACCAGAAAAGATTAAATGAATTAAATACTTCTCAGTAATTCAATACAGTGTTGGCTGCTATTTACAAGTGCTTGAAAGGCAGTACAGTTCTGATAAAATAGTATAATACAATATATAGTATATATGTTAATACAGTATATAGTATATATGTTAGCATAGCATACAATGCACTGACCACTAGCTTACACAGTTCTTTTTCTGGACACATTAGTATACTAAAATATAGGAATAACCAAAGAAAAGTTAAAAAGGG
>NW_009259237.1:2561007-2571159 GCF_000687185.1 Egretta garzetta
AGAGCAAAGGAAGTATTTTTTTTAAGATTAAAACTAAAAATCATGTCCTGACAGTAACACTTGGAGTTGTTTGCAAGCAGATATAGCTTGTAGCATTTAAAACAAGGTAGATAAAACACTATTCTTAACATCATGAGTTTTTCTCTTTAGGTAGAGAATTAAATTCTAGTTCTAGCAAAATCACTGGCAGCCTTTGAGGCCATCCAAAATTATCCATAGCTTGCAACAATAATTTCTGAAGGTACGTATGTCTAAAGGAAGTGTATAACCTATTCACATGGCAGACACAGAGATTTTAAAAATCTGTTTAGTGAAAAAGTACAAGAAAAATAATGAGTAGCTGGAATTAGGTCAAGGCCTACAACAGAATATTTAATTTGGCTTCAATGAAGGGGCATGGATTTATCATTTGTTGTTAATCTAGGCACTCTGCTTGTCCTCATTTATCTTCCCTTCAGAGCTACTGAGAAGAGCTTCAGAAATACATTTCAGCACATTGTGGCAACAGTCTATGCTCACAGCTAGTAATGAAGAAATAATGTAATTAATTGCTGTTATGTAATGGCACTTGGCAAATTAATGTGGACTGCTACAGAGTAAATAAAAGCTAGTGCTATTTCTGGAATACCGCTTAGAAACATCTTGACCAAAGACCTGGAGCATCCAAGCATTTGACTGATTTTTTTTTTATTTTTTTATTTTTTTAACACAGAAAACATTGACATCAGTGACTGTTGGTTAAAGGTGTTGCAAGGAGGACTCTAGAGATTAACAGCTGTATTGCTGCTGAGTAAGGACAGGGCAGCCTGTGTACTGTACCCAGCTGCCTCTGTCACAGTCCTGCAGCTCCTTAGTTCCTGTCATCTCTGCTAAGCTGGCAAGAGCATTCTGTTAATTCCACCAGCTCCTGGGGATGAAGTGATGTGGCCTGAAATGAGGCCACCCAGTGCACTGCATAGGCAAGCATAAGGTACAAAATGCTGCTTTCCACTGAGACGCATTGCCAGCTAGAGCCACAAAGCTCTTGTGTATGGCTTAGGAATTACCTTTTGAAGTTAATAACCTAGGGTTTTTTAGTATGTACTCCTTTCCTCCACAGTATGAGAAGTTTAACCACAGCTACAGTCCATAGGTCTATACAATCTGTAAGGGCTTTGCAAGGACCACTGAACAACTGCAAGGAGACACATGCTAGAGCATTTCCTGTGCAAGGCCTTACACCCACGAAGGCACAGTGTATTGACAGAAAAACTGTAATATCTGTGCTTGGTAAAGGAGGCTGCTCAGGGAGTGCTCACTTTGAGAGGAGCTGTGGGTGGGATGCAATCAGGAAGGCTGCCAGGCTACCCTGTGACTCAGAGGGGGAACTCCCACCTACATGGGGGGAATTCAGAGCCAACAGGTAGAAAAGCTGAGGCACAAATTGTGGGTGGCTTAACTGGCTTCTGTCACACACTTTGGAGACCTGATCCTGTACTAGCAGAGCCTGATGACATTAGCCAGCCGTTGCTTGTTATCATGCCCGTCTTTGTCCTAAAATCTAAAACAAAATTAATCTTTTTATTTTTGTAAATGGGTCAACAAAACAGTATTTCTCTATCCTAATGACAAAGAGATGCGAGTAACCTCTTTGCCTTGGTTTGGGAAATTTTAGAGTAGATTAAATAATTTGTTGTTATTACTGCACACTTGCATCATAAACTAAATATATGCAGGTATTTTGAGGGGATGGCTTTTTTTTTTTAATTAAAGCTCATATAACATTTCCAATATACTATCTTTAAATTCTTCATCTGTCCATTTACATTGATTTTTGAATTCCTTCTTCCTTTCCCATTTGAATAACAAATCCCAAATAACAAATTTAAACTGCTATTTATAGAATGCAATGGGTGAGTTGGGGATTTTGATGATTACAATTTAAAGTTTCCTCAGTTTTGAACCTTCATTTTTAACCAGTAATTGTTTCTTTCCTGTTAATCCTATTGTGAACAGAAAACCAGCTGCATTGATAAGAAAAGCAATCAGGTGAATCAGATTTTACACTGGGGATCCACTAACCTGTAATTTGTTGTCTGATTATTTGCTTTCAACTGCTTGCTTTTTTATTGCTGGTATTTCCTTCCCTTCAGGACTCTTAGATTGAAGCTGCTCACCAGATATCCCATGGAATAGCTTATAAAGCCTTATTACCTGAATATTAACTGGCATTGCAGCTCAGCCTCTGTGGTGCTGGAAGTCCTCCCGGGTTTGACACTGCTGAGGGGATGGCCATGCACAGTTGATCTGGGTAGAGGGATGGCTACCGCTATCTATCTATGGGCCACTTTCCTCACCTCTGTGCCCTGAAGGAACAGGGGCTGAAGGACACACTGGGCCACAGACAACAGCCAGATGGCATCAGCAGGGAAGAAGATGGCTGTCTCCCCTCCCTGCCCTGCACCTTGTCTGTGGCCATGCAGGGCTCACTGGGGCAGGCCAGCACCAAGGCCTGCCACCACCCACAGTAAGGTGAGGCAGCCATTTTTCCCGCCAGTGCCCTGCTGATGCGACAGCCAGTGACCACGCCCTCCTAACCAGACCGGGCAGCCATCTTCCCCTCAGCACCCACTCTGGGGCAGCTGGTGCCTATGATCACTGCCAGAGACAGCTATCAGCACCCTGGTGCCCTAATAGCCATGACTGGCCTCACCTGGGGGCCCCACTCACACCCTGCCCACAGGCCCTGGGGCTCCATTTAAGCTCAAGTGTGGGCTATCAGCTCCTGCTGAGCTATGAGGTGCTAATGGTGATCTCCAGCTCAGCCATGGCTGTGCCTGCCATGGGTCAGTTTATCTGCACCCTCACCTGTGGACTGACTTTCTGCAGTGACCCCAGGCCTCTTTTCTCGCTGTGGATCTGCCTGGTGTGGAGGCTGTTTTCCTGCCAGTAGCATCTAACTCTGAGGAGGCTGCGGCCACTAATGGTGAGGCGGACATCTTGGTGCTACAGGGCCGCTCTGGGGTGGCTGCCTCTGCGGGCTGAGGAGGGGACTGACTGACATGAATGCACCCAACCTGAGGTACTGGCAGCTCTCCCAATGGCACAGGACCCCTCAGGAGCACCAGGTATGCCAAGGTAGTAGGCTGATGTATAACTTTGATACACAAATGTTAAAATCCCATCTCACCAAAGGCTGGATTCTACCATTCTTTCTAGTTTTCCCTCTTGGGGGGGTATTTGCATGTAGTGATGTTGCTGTGACACAGTAACGCTACCTTTGTGAAAAGGTTTTAGCAAATGGAGGGAATCAAAGGGCAAGGTTTGAACTAGCCTCACCCTTGGTAGTCATCTTGCCTCTGTTTTTCTGCAGTTCTGGTGCCCTTTCTGTGAGTGACAGGGAGCCCTGGCCAGCAGGGAAAGGTATCTCACAGTTACCTTTTCAATGCCTTCCCAATTTAGCTTTCTTTTTTAAATGTGTGCTCTATATGAACTTGGCCAAAGAACAGGACAAAGAAAAAGAATAAGGGCAGTTTTTCCTACCCAGGGTTTGCTAACAGTGTCATCTGTGAGGTTGCTCTTTTTATTACAAGAAGAGTCTGCTCAAGCTAGTTGATCACCCAGTTTTAGACTCACACCTCAGTTGCTAACTTCAGAGATGCAGGTTTTTGCTTAATCTTTGAAACTGAGAATTTTTCTAAATTTGTATGCATAAGTGAATTCAGCTTTCAGTTCCTGTAGCAGTGGTGCTATCACTTGTATGCAAACATTTGAAAGCACAAACTGTAGAGAGACTCTTTTTTTTTTTTTTTTTTTTGCATTCAACTGTCATGCAGATGATATGCAAACATCTCAATGGTCTGTCTTACAGATTGCTTATGTAGGCAGTTCTTGTGGCCACAAGATTTTGCTTCAATAACCATAGTAATTCTGCTCCTCCTCTGGTGCTTTGCACAAAATACTTGTATGATTATTGTTCCTCCCAGGCATTTGGAGTATTCCCCATAGCAGTGTCTGCTTCTTGGGGTACCTTCAGATGAATTCCAAGCTAAAAAGCTCAGTGGCTTGAACAAAGGAAAGGACTGATTTTTACCAGTTAGGTTTATAGTTGCTAAGTGTTGTGAAATTAATATTTTGCCTGAGGGTGTGTTTCAAAATGGTTTTGGTTTTTTTTCCAAAAAGGTGACTTTGTTCTATTGAGAATGTGCTATTTTTGAGAAGGTATGGGGAGGAGTCAGTGTTTATCTCTATGCTATTTCCATTTATATTGTACCAGTTAAGACCCTAGCTATGACCCAGGATTCCCACTGTGCCAGGCACAAAATGAAAATGTGTTCCCAGCCTCGAAGTGCAAGGTGACTTTGCTTTTTCACTTTAATGGATTCCTTTTTATTACTATTTTGTATATTCTTACTCTTTCTACTTCTGCTTTGGTTACTAAATATGGGCTTTTTACTAAACTTTTTATCCAAGAATTCCTGAGCTCCAATCCTATGTGTGATATTCACTCAGTGCAGGCAGAGCTGCTGACTCACTCATACTTAACATAGGGAAATCTTTTAAAACCTTTTAATTGTCACCACCTTATGTGGACAGCAGTGAAAGACTCCTTTGAAATAAACTGTGACTATCTAAGACACTTAAGCATTTATTTTTAATGTTATTTTAAAATGGATTAGCTCCCTGATCTTGTTCACCACACTTTTGGCACATCAGTTGTGCTGGCACAGTGGAAGAAGCAATGTGGGTGCAGCTGAGAATAGGAATTGTTTAAGTTTAGCAGTATTTGCAAGAAAATAGCATGAGGAACCCAATTAGGGTATGTGGACCCTATCTGGATGCTTGAAACTGTTGGCTCTGCCTAGTAAGGCAAGTAGGTGATGGGAAGCAGTCAAAAGGTGGAATGTCTGACTGTCAGCTAGACTGTCAGGCCTCAGGAAAAAGAGAAAGTTCAGGTCTAGACAGAAAAGATCCTTTCCCTGAAGCAGACTGACAAATACTGTTGCTAATGTTGTTCCCTGCTTGTCTGTGAATATGTGCTCTGCACAAGAAAAGGGTGACAATACAATTTTATTGATACCTAAAAGGGCTGTGAAACTACAGCTTTAGGATTCACACTGCATATGTAATTTTTTCATTGAAATCAATAGTTGAATGCTCTTTGTCTTCATACAAAATAGGTATGTACAACATGTTCTCCTTACCAGGCACAAGATATGCAGGCAAGGTGGTAATAAAGGTACTTTGTACTTGAAAGAAAATATTGGAATGAGTAAAAAGTAATGCAGATCATCTAAAAAGATCTTGAAGAGAAACAAGTAGTGACATTTTCACTGGAAGACACATTAATGTAACTTGGTTGTCTAAGGATTTGGTTCCTGTGGTTGATGGACTTTTGAAGTGAACTATAGAAGGTTGGAACTTGATGTGAATCCATATTACGTGGTAGGGAAATGATGCAGGAAGAGCTGAATGTGCGCTTAGAAAAGCTGCAGCTGGAGTGTATACTTATTAGACATCAGAAAATCTACATGGGAGATAAATCTAGACTAGGGATTATTTAGTGCTGAAAAGAGTGAGTTCTAACTGAAATGTCTCTTGTGTTTGTACTTACTCATAAATTTTTCCTCCATAGGGTTCTTTTAGGTAAAAAAACAATGGTGGTAATCTTCTGTCCTTGCTCTACTTCTCTGCTGTTTTCATGAAACCTGCAAGTCATTTGCTGAATTGCAGTTGGGGAGGCCAAAAAGGCATCAGTTCATAAACATAAAGCCCTCATCTCACCATATCACCTTCAGCTCTCCCACACCTCCCTTAACTTTCACTGCAATTACCCAGATCCTTCCCATGTTTTCTAGGGTTCTCTGCTACCCTTCATTAGCTTTTCATTGCAGTACACTCAGCTGTCCCATGTTTTCCACTTGTCTGTCTTTGGCTAGCTGGCAGAGTTACACACAGAGTGTACTGTAGCTGATAAGAAGCCATGTACGTGGTGACTGAACAGTCTGCCATCCAGGAATTGGATGGGGTTTTTTCCTGTTGGACACAGGCCTCAGAATTTGCAGGGTTATTAAATAAATGTGATACTATTAATACGTTAAATTCATGTGAAATTGTCCACTGGTTTAAAAATTTGTTTTGAGACTGACAGATGCACAAGTGATTATATGTAAGTGCATAGGTGTATAAGCTTCAGTTCTTTAAGAAACCAGTCTGTATGTGACTTCAGAGAAGCTGTCTTATTTTACCTAAGAGCAAGATCTGATGTTATATGATGTTTCTATAGGGTAGGGTATACCTTCAATCCTTATGCTGTTTCTCAAGCCTCAACATTTAATACCTCAAGTTATTTGTACAAGGATAACCTCAGACCCAGGTCCTTCAGCTCTTTCTCAGTGTGGCTTCCATTGTTTGAAGCCCTTCTGGCAGTGTTAATGGCTCACATCAACAATCAGGTAACTGCAGTGTAACAGCTACCACGCTCCAGCTAAGCAGTGGCAGTGGTCTTGGTGCATACTGTTTTCCTGCAACAAGTGGGAAGCAATGCAAATTACCTTAAGTTTGCAATGCAAATTACCTTAAGTTTTTGTTAAATGGGTGGAAAAGGAGTCCTATGTACTTTTGGTATAGACTCATTTAGGTTGGAAAAAACCCTTAAGATCAGAGTCCAACATTCATTAAGTCTTCCAAATCCCTTGGTGTTGGAGAATATTCTTCAGGGATGTCTACACACAGCCCTATTGTTATATTCTTCCCAGGTTATCGGGCTCAATGAACCTATGACTTGACCCAGCCTAACTGCTGTATTTACTCTATTAGCAGTCTGTATGGCTACGCATCTCTTCAGGGTGATCATGCATTTTAGTGACTGAAATGTGTAATTAGTGATATCTCTAGAGGTGGAAGGAACTGTATAGAAATCTTGAAAATGAGGAGAAAGTTTTCAGGAAAACACTTTGCCTCTTGAAACAGGTACTTCAGAAAGAGACTTCTATTGTTTTCCCTAACTGATTACAAGAATAAAAATATTTAAATGTATAGCATTTCCATTTAAAATTGCTGTCTTTTACTTTCATATGCTATTATATACCAAAGCCTGAATGTTATCTCTGTTGTATACAAACAAGAAGAAAATTGCCCAGGACTAAGCCTCTATTTTACAATTGTTACACTAACCTCTCCTGCTAAGTACTAGTATTAGAAGTAGTAGAAATATTTTTTTTGGTTTCCTACCCAAATGCCTCAGCTGAGATTGTAAGCCTTGTTGGGTTCCCAATTGCACAAACAAAAAAGGTATCTTTGATCTAAAGAGGTAACAATCTGAAAGACCAGGGTACACTTGAATAACTTCTCTTTTCATTTAACCTCGGGCATGATATGTTTGTCAGAGGAGTTGAGAATGCATTTCCCTATCTCAGATTTCTACCCAAGTGTAGTTGCTAGGCTAACTAGTCATATCTTTGTGAAATAGGAACATGAATATGTAAATTTTTGTAGGTACATACAAAATGGAAACATGCATCCATGTGTACAACTGGGAATATATTATAACTCCACAAATCGGATACTAATGGAACATTACTGGTTTACCGAGTGGATTAGACTAACAGAACTTTGTCAAGATGGATGCATTTGTACATCAACTGAAAAGATCAAGATGGTACTTGCAAACCTCTGTTTCAGTTCCAGAGCAAACATTTGCCTTATTTAAGGTGTTGCACCATTCTGGGGATGGAAAAAAGTTTAAAAATATACTTCATGTTTACATTCTTTGTACACTAGTGCCTCTATTCTCATTTTTGGTTCGTTTATTTAATCATTCATTGCTCATTTTTAAGCTGCTTTTGGACTGGAAACTTGTCTCATTTGGCCCCTTTTTTAGCTGATGTTATTTCTGGGTCTGAGTAAGTATTGCACATTTCCACCATGAAAGCAAAAAATTATGTATGGGAGATTGAGAGAACTTGTCAAAATCATCAGCATGTCACTATAAACATCTGACATTTGAACTGTCAGGCTTCAGATTTTAACAAATGCAATTTCAGCTCCACTAACTGCTTGCTGCTTGAATGTTAAGGTAATGCTGGCAGAATATGCTTTCTGGGCTGATAAAAATAGGAAGTTCATCTTAATGCCTTCAGTAGAATGCTAATGTCCTGGAGACACATTGGTAAAGCAGTTTAGGCAACTCTTGTTATGTTTGGATAAATAACACCTGGCTGCCCAAAGCAAATGTCATAGGACTAATCAGTGTGTTTTCCTTAAATCTAAGGCCATGAAAATATTTATCATTAGATAATATAATCTGTTTCACGAGAGTCGTCAGTTGAGGACCTGTGGTACAGTCCTTTACATTTTGTGTAGTAAGATTCTTGTTTCAGAAATCATAAAGAACTAACTTGCTTCTTACCTACCACTAACTTCTTACCTATCATTTAGTCTTTTTTGGTCTTTCATGACAAATGGTTGCTCATTGACTGTTGTTTTTTGGGTTTTTTTAATCCAAGCTGTGCAATTTAATAATAAAGGCTATTTTTTTACTGTGAATTTCACAACTAAATACATTAATGTTCTTGCTGTGATGTTCCTTGTAAGACTCCAAGGAACAGTGGACCTGAATAGCTGCTGGGAATGCTTTTGAAATGACATTAAATTCTCTTAGATTCTATCTAAACAAAATACTATTCTCCAAAGGTCTCCGTCTAAAGTACGTGCCAAATATCAGTAAGAGACTTGGTTCATTTGTAGACATTACCATTGTAAAGAAATGACTGCTCCTAAGAAAAAGGGAATCCCTGAATATCTGTTAGGGGAAGTTTTTGCAGTTTTATCCAAAACTGTTGATTAAGCACATTAATGATAATTTTGCTGGGAAACACATAATTTTCCTGGAACAAATTTAAAATTAAACTTTGTAAGGAAGCTAGTCAGATGGACTAATTGCCTAACATCTAACACATTCAGAATCCTGTGCCATGAAAGTATGCTAACATTTTCTGCATTCTCCTGAACATTTTACTCCTATTTGGCAGAAATATATGCTAGAAAAAAGTTAAAACTGTCGAAAGTAATTAAAAATAATTATAAATGATAGGCTGTCTTTCAAAGGGTAAGAATCTCTGGATAAGGATGAAGTGTGCCGCCCTTGCTCTGCAAGTTCTGTATTTAAATCAAACTTGGTCCTTTTCTCAGTAAGCAGAATGTAAATTTCATCAAAGTTTTCTCCTGAAGCTTATATCTGTTTTGCAGAACCTTTCTATTTAAGGTATTTGTTCCTTCTGTCCCCAAAAAAGCTCATTAGATGAACTTGGCTTTCCTACCTATTAACTCATTTTAGCTCCTCTATTGCATTATTTGTCTGGAAGCTCTTGGGACAGAGCAGTCCTGCAAGCTTCCACAGGTTTACAAAATTGTCCCCCACAATATTTCTACCTGATTTCAGTAATCTGTTTTTTCTAGATGGGATTTTTCAATTCCAAAAATGAACGAAAAATCTCCTTTTCACTTTACATGGGTTTTTTGTTTTAAGTCTGATTTCTGTGCAGGGTTCGGTATCAAGCCTAAACAGAATATGCTGTGCTGCATGCCCCTAGGTGCACTTCCACTATCTCCTTGCCCTATCAGCTGCTGTATTTTAGCTATATTTCCAGTAAAGAATTGCTAAAAATAGGTCCAAACATACAGCTGGTGGATTTAATTTTTTTACAAGTTCAAAACTATGAAATCAACCCCAATTATAAGAAAACTTCCCTCCCTTCATTACAAAACAAGGGAAATCCCTCATACAAAATTCCCTTCCTTGTTACAAAAGTACAAAACCGCTCCACTAAATCACTCAGGGTGGGCATTTATTTTTCTATGAATTATAAATCGGAAGTCTAAATTGGCAAAAGCAGTCTCGGCTGACTATTTCAATTTCTGAAGAGGATCGCTCTAATAACAACCTGTTAAAAAGGGGCTGAAGTCTCATTCCACTAGTCTTAAGTGCTACTGTAAGCATAGACTGCATTTATTTAAATTCATTTTCATCAGGTGGTAAAGCTAACTTTTCTGCTGATCAAATGTATAGAGCAGAGTTTTACAGAAAGCTGTTGATCATGGTCAACTTTAGGATTAGCTAATAAGAAGATGCTTACTGCTACCAGGAGGAAAAAAAAAAATAGGTGTTTGAAT
>NW_009259237.1:2571171-2582648 GCF_000687185.1 Egretta garzetta
TCTTTCCCACCTCGGACTAGCAAGATAGCATGTTCTTATTTGATTAAGAAAGTTGTAAGTACCAGGTGACAAAAGCAGTGTATTTTTAGTGGATACAAGGGGAAGTGATTGACAAGTACAGAATAGAAACAAAACTGTTCACAGTTGTTCAGAGAGGAAGGGAAGAGGAAGACTGTCACTTAAACCAGTTTGCCTCTTCTCTTCACACTGGGAAGTATATGAGAATCTCTAGGTGTTACTCTTCGAGGAAGAGTGATAATTCTTACTGATTTATGAAACTCCTCTTTGAAAAGCTTGATTCCTGTACTTGTAGCTGGAAAACTCATCTCCCATAAACTGGAGCTTGTTTAAAGGTACCTGGTACAGCTGTTTCAGAAATAGGTACGCTTACCTTTCCCACCAAAACCCAAGTTTTCCTTTGATCCAGAGGTCCCTAGGGTCTCTGGCATCTGCCATGTGAATAACAGCAAAGTCATGTTTTGTTAAAAGCGCTTATATGACTTCCAAGGAGAATTCCTCCTTTCTGGTAGCTTAGGTGTATAGGATACAGTTAAACAGTTGCAAAGCAATTGATTTAGCTTGTGCTGAGAAGTTACCATCCATCAGCTGATGTGCACCATGACTACCTCAAACCACCTTACTGCAATGTAGAATGGCTAGTTTAACCATGTTAGCTTTTCTTTGCAGTGGGGATAGACAAAGTATTTACATTGTTCCAGATGACAGGCAGAATCTTTCAAGATGAAGTGTGAACAAACCTACAGAAGTCTGGCACCCACACAGGGATCTCAATTACAGGAGAGATTCCTTGGTCATTTCAACATTTGGATTAGTATATGGCCCCAGTAAATTCACATTTTCATGCTTATTGATGGTTTGTTTGTTGTTTTATAGCTGTAGAGAACAATATATAGAACAATAGTACTTTCTTCTTACTGAATTTTATTATTGAAGACTGGGGATATGAAATGAGCACTAATGCTACTGTCTTAATTTATTACAATGCTTATTCACTGTCTGATATGCCATGGGTACAGTTTAGGAGTAACTAGGGAAATACTTAGGTGAATGGCTTAGCTTACAGATCACTTAGCTTATCAGATAAAACTAAAGGGTCATTTAATTGCAATATTGAATAAACTTTACTAGGTTTATACAGTTTATAGAACAATAAAACTCATAAGCTCTAATCACCAGTTACTCTTGATTTGTTTTGTTTCCCATAAATTCACAGTGAGTACAAAGTTGCTAAAAAGCTCCCCAGACAAAACTGTAGCTCTTTTTAATGTAGTTCTTTATTAAAGCAAATGTCCTCATTTCCCACTTGTACTGGACTATGGAGCGTAAAGAACAGAAGAGTGCTTTTTAAGCTTTTGATCTTGCCAGTTGATAACTAGGAGCAAGAAGCTAGGGGGTAGGGAGGAGAAATTCCTGTTTGAGGAAACAGGAATGAAAATTTTTTTTAGCAATAATGGTTGTTTAAAAATGCAGTCAGTCATACAGTGTAGAAATACAGTGAATTATCCATAGATAATGTGATCAGGATGTTCTATTGTACTACCACACACAGTAATGCTACTTTTCTCATCAGGGGCACAAGGCTAGTCTCTAATAATAGGTACCTTATGTGGGAAAAGGGGGAACAAGTTCTTCCTAATTAGGCTGCCATGGAGACCAGACTAACTTCTGCTTTGTGCTGCCTCTCTCTGGCCTGAATATGCTTTCATCCAACTTGAGAGGAGTCTTACCTTTGACTTAAGTGGGAGCAGAGTGAAACCTTCTCTTTTTTTGTACTTTCTGGGATCTGACCCCTGAAGAGAAAAGAGTGGCATTTCCTGTACTGAAAATGGTGTAACACCGAGACTCTGTTTTTTCCTGGCTCTTACCCTGTTACATTTAAGACCAATTCAAACTTTCAAACTAGGATGACAAGTAATTACAGTTCTAATTGTTGTTTTCTTGGCTTAAGGAAATTTCCTTATGGTATCTATCTTTGAGTTTGGCTTTTAAATTTTGCATGTCCCCATAACACACTTATGTACTGAAGCAAATATAGCACAGTTTTGCTGGTCCATCCATTCACAAGTACTTTTGTAAAATAAACTATGTAATTTTGCCAAAGCATACTCTGGACTATAACAGCATTGTCATATGAGCTTTTTTATTTACTCCCAATAAGACCAACCAAACAAACATAACTAGCACAAGAAAACCTGCTGGGGAAATAAAATGGAAAGAAAAATATTTAAAGATACTTACAAATTTTAACCAGAATAATTTGTCAGTCCTCACTGGTTTTCATCTAAATATATTTTTAAATTAAGGAAGTAAAGGGGAAATAAACAGAATTTGATGGAGAGATTATCAGCAATGAAGTGTTATTAGCTGTAAAACAAGGGATGTAGGTTTTATGATGGAAAAATAGGTTCAGACTTCTGTTTTTGTGGACAGTTACATACCTATAGTTTCAATGGTACCAACAATGATGCTTGAAATTACTGCAGAAATCACTGTAAGCTTGCCTTCTGTCCTCTCAGCTGCTTCTTTGCATTGTCTGTCTTCAGTACACAAGCAAATAGTCACTGAGATCGGGAAGAGACCAAAGCACCACTTCCTCCAAAGGAAAGGGGAATCTGTCATGGACAAATATACTAAATAGAAAGAGCACAAGATCAAACTGCCTTATTTGGAAGTACCTTGTCTGAAAACTGGAGATTAAATTCCAGTTCTGCATTGAGACCCAGGCCAACAGCCTGTTATGTAGAGCTGTAGCTCTTGACAGAAACAGGTCCCACTTGAAGTCTTTAATATTAATAATTATTAATATTGACCAAAACTTTCTAGCTCTTTTTGGTCATTATTAACATGCAGCAAGAGAATTACTTATACCTCCTTCACTGATTTTTGGGAAGCTGGCAGCTAAATTTGGCTTTGCTTTCTTTGCATTTTGGAAATCCATGAGAAGGATAACCAAGCACAAGTGAAGATTTGAGTATCAACAGCTGAAGTTGGCTCAAACTCTAAAGGACAATTAAGGCTAGATCAAGATGCACCCTAGTGAAGGAGGAGGAGGAGGAAAGTAGCTGCCATATGACTGAGTGTCGGGTGATGTGGGTGCATCCCTCTCTTTGGGAGGACATACAGTCTTCTCAGTGCTCTAATAGACCTTTATTAGCAAGTTAAGAGTTTGTTTGATCTTCATCTTAATCTTCATGGATTATTTTTGCCCATGTTTCTTCACCCAACCTTTCTCCTAGCCAAATATGTGGATGGACATGCAGAATGTCAGCTGTGAAAACCCCTAACCATTTCACTACTCTCGCCTACTGCTCTGGGAAGAAAGGAAAAAATATTCCATGTATTTTTAGCTATGACTAGCAATGCGACAGTGAGAGATACAGCAAAGAAATAGCTGGTAAAGTTGCTTTAAAATAGTAAGGAACTTCTTCAGCAATAACAACTTTCCATCCCCACTTAGCACAGTCAGCTGTATAAACTAACATTTTTGAAGCAAGAGCTTGGATTAAGCTCAAGTTTATATTTAGCAGCCAAGTTTCGGTTCTGAGAATGAAGGTTTAACCCTAATATGGGATACTACTAGACACTGTTAGAAGTAGGTGAACAACTAGAAACAATTAAATGATTAATTTTGGTTCATATATTGTCTGCACTTATAAAAACTACTGTCAATCAAAATGGTTTGGTAAATGTTTTGTAGGAGGAAAAAATATCTCTGTTACACTCCTCAAAACCTATACAGAAAAGATTAATATATCTGTTAACTTCAACTCTAAGCATACAAATGGTTTTTCAGAATTCAGAGACCCAAGTTATGCCAGAAGTTGAACACTTATTACAAATCTTACAAATGCACTAATCTGTGTATCTATGTAAGCATGATCCAAAATACTATTATCAAAGAATCACTTTGACCACCTAGCACACTGGATTCTGATCCTTGAAATTTAAGAATTGAGAACTTACGTTCAAAAGGGACTAGATCTGTATATGGGCAAGACGACTATCTAATGTTATACTGGTTGACACTAAGACAATTTTAATTGGTGTGTTCAGTCTCATAGTTCGAGGCTTGAAGGAGTATATGCCGGAGATAAAGGTATCTAACCTGAAGCTGTGATTATCACTCAGGGTTGCTGTTGTAGGGTCCTCATTCTACTGTGCATGGACCCCATGGACAGCAGTACCAGTCACTGCCCGAGTTGGTACTGGATGAAGTACAGCTCTGTTTTGATGAAATATGCATATTCATATCCCTAGTTTTGTTGCTCATGGAATTGAGATCAATATCTTGCCTGCAGTCTGGTGAGGCTGTATTTTGCCAACAGTCTGATTTCTGCAGCAAAGCCCATTTGAGGAGATTTTGTGCTGTATTTCACTGTCCCTTCACACTAGCACAAGGATCAAAGATTAGGTTTGTACTGTGACCCCAAAAGCAGTTGCGTAGGCATAATACTGGGGGCAGGAGTACAGGGGAACTCTGTAAACGAGTGTCACTGCCAGAACACATGAACTACACCTTCAAGATGTAACCCAAAATCACTTTAGGTGCAACTATGGCTGAAGCAAGCACACTGTAAAATAGTCATCTGAAAGAAGAGTTTTCTTTAGTATTCCTCTATTTCAGCATTGCTTCAGCAGACTTTCAGCATTGTAAGTGCGCTAGAATTGTGCCTCTGAATTGCCTATCTTTAAATCATTACCTGTGTTCACAAGTCAATTATGTCTGCATTTTGTTACTTTTAGTGCTGTCTTTTTAAAACAAGAGCTGTAGAATAGTGATCTGATTTTACGTGACTGAGACAGTAAAATAGAATAGCATAAATATTAAACATTTCCATTTATCTTTTCAGTGTTTACGCTTAAGATATTCCACTTAACAACCCTTAAAATAGCCACTCTAAACGATTCCCTTTCAAACAAAGGAGAAATACATGCAAATGAATCACTGTAGCTATTTCTATAACAAACATCAAAACATTACAGGGAGCATTGAACCCAAGCATATACTGAATCATGGGCTCTTAAAAATAAGTGCGTATGGACCTTATAAAATATAATTGAGCTTTTGAAACATCTTAGGGACTCGGCCAAAACACACTGCAGTGCATTAGCTATTAAAAAACTCCAACTCATTAATCTGGCAAATTGTGTATTAGACCATCATGCAACTTCATCTGTTTCCAGTTCATGTAGAATCTGGGAACAGGGTCAGGACCCTAATGCAGAAGAAATCTCATGATATAATGAAATTTCATGAGAAATACTGTAACTAAAGCTAATGCGTCTACTGTAGATCAGGCCCTGAGTAATTGCTGTGCTTTCTGCCAGCGTTTTGCATTCACTTTAGTGTCCTTATCCATTGATATCCACAACCAATACTGCCAGGTCACTCCATAGCTGTGCCAGACAAGGCCCAGTAGACAACTTACTTTCTCATGTTCAGGTTTGTCAACAAGCAGTTGACATCTTATGCAGTGGCCCACTTAATAAAAAGAGACATACCCCTGAAGGCACATGTCACAGGCATGTAACTGTTGTAGCTGGGAGCTGCAAACCAAAAAGGAAGCTTAAATTGCTCTTTAAGTTCAATCTATGTGTGCTGCCCTGGGTTGAATAATTACTGCTTGGTCATGCTTATTTACTCCCTGTCATACTTGCTGTTTAGTTTTTCTGGGCTGATTTTCAAGGAGGCATTGAAAAATCAGGCACTTTAGAAAAACCACGTATTACGTACAATTCAGTCTGGTGCAAGTATAGGAGTAGGAATTAAAGAGAAGCTTTGGTTTTGGCATATTACATACTCGCTGTGCCCACTCTGAAGTGAGAGCTTAATATGACGTAAAAGATACCAGTTCTGGCTTACTGCAGCTAAAAACAGTGGCCATAATATCTTATGTGAAAAGGAAAACCATGTCTCATTCCAACAGGAATTCTATATCTTGCGAGTAGGTAGAGGGCATCAGTCTCACAGGTGTCACAGTAGAGTTTTCTTTTGATTTGACCCCTTCATGATGCTGAAGGCCATCAGGAAGAGCAAACTCCATGGCTGGCATACGTCTGTGAACTGCTTCAGGTATGGAGAAACCAAGCACTAATAAGCGATATTCTGGAAATAAGGAAAGCAGAACATGGAAATAATGTAGGAAGTAATATTTTTAGATGGACAGTACTCAATCTGCCCTGAACGGTTGTTGTGGCTAGGTAGTGTGCTATTCTCCAGCTTCAAAGTAAAATGAATTTGTCTGGCAGCCCTTCTTAATTTTACACTTTAATCTTACCTTTAATAGAAACAGATCTGAGGTCTTAATCAAGGACAATCAAGGAAGCTCTGCATAGCTGCCAGTTGGCTAATATAAGAGCAAAGGAGGTCACTGCCCTCTTCTCTGAGTGGAAATAATTTTCTTCAGCTGTGCTGCAGCAGTAACAGTCCTTGGCCTTTCCACACTGGTGAGTAAGGGCTTGGAGAAATTTGTGAGCATTATTTATAAACGGATCTTGTAGGTCACTGACAACAGCAGGAAAAAAACATGTTGGCAATCTGTTCTTAATTCTATTTTTAAGATGCCATGACTTCTTCAATGGCAGGTACAACAACTTAGCCCTTCAAGGCCAGAGGCATAGATCAGTATACGGTATAAATTGAATGCTGTTTTCCTCAGACTCATATGATACAAATGCTGAAAACTACTGTGGTGCAGGTCCAGATGATGACCCATTCCATACTCCTCCTGTGACTTTTTTCACATTTTAGTGTTATTTGCTCAGTATTGTCACTGTTGCTACCTTCACTTACTAACCCTCTAGGCTGCAAGGCAGCAGGTGTCTTTTCATGAATGTGGATTATGTTATTTCCTGCCTTGTTCAGCCTCCTGTGTCCTCTGCATTAGCCCTTAAATAAATTTCAACTAAGTCTGTCAAACAAGATTTACTATTTATGTAGACTTGTTTTTAACAGCACATATTTCTTCTTAGTTTTGTGATTTCATCTCTTATTCATGTGTCAAGGATCTAGGCAGCAACAGAAAACAGACTTTTGATTTCTCCTTCTCTGCTTATTTAGTAACTCACTTTTCTTCTAGAGTCCCTCTCTGAAAGAAAATACCACTTTTGGAAACTGTTGCCATTGTGCCAGCAATTTCTTCCAAATATACTTGAGCTGCTTTTCTGCTTTGTTATCACCATATGTACTTGAGTCTATAGTATGGAAAAAAGTTTTAGGGAACTGCTTGCTAGTGGAGTGATTGGGCAGATAAATGACATGAACAGTTTGCATTATCAAAATGTGGTTTTCAATTAAAATACAGTATCTGAACAGATAATTAGAATGGTGTGCTGTTAGGACATGGAGTGCGCTTGATCCAGATTGGAGTTGCAAGGGGAAATAGTCTTGGACAAGCTTTATTCCCTTCACTTATTTCCAGCATTAAAGGTAGCAAGACAGAAACAAGGACAAGAAAATTTACTGTTTATATCCTGCTGAAGTTGCAAGTAACTTATCAAATGCAGATGTTAACTGCTCAGCAGCAAAACAGAAACTTGAGAGTTTTTGGTCCTGGCGCAAGGCAAAAGATAGCTTTCATGTATGTGTTGTCAGATTAACAGAACTGCTTTTCCTGAAAATGTATGTTGGCATAGAGAACAGTTTAGAGTAGGGTAGCAGAAATAGCATCAGTGAGAAGATGTCCTTAAAAATTAAGATCTAAAGTCTGTGGGGTGTTCTAGAGTGATAAATAACAAAAATGACCTTAAACTATAAGCATATTAGTGAGTCTTAATCATTATTGTTGTCGTGGAGACAGCTGGAAAGCAAATGCTTTCTTATGGTCTACTATGTGTATGTGTTAGATCTGAAATGGAGTTCTGAACTCCTTCAGGATAATGGGAACAATGTATGCTTTGGGTTCCAGCCAGGTGTTTTCCATGGTTAGATCAGCATGCACACCTGTAAGAGAACATGTAGAAAGGACCAATATCCACAGAAAAAGTGAATGTTTGTGCAAGAACTTGGAATGCTCAGACAACTTCAAAACACATCCTCTTTGTTCTACCTTTAGTAGAAAACAATGTGCTTTTTGAGTGGTTGACTACCTATAAATATTCATCTGCTGTGTAACTGAAGATTTCAAAATGAAAAGTACTGTTTTTTGACTAAGTTCTCATATCTGTAAGGTGCTGTCTATTCTAAGGCATAAAGTCCCAAATGCACTTTCCCTGTGTTTTACTTGCATAGTTACCTAAGGTGGGGGGTGGGGGTGGAAGTCTTCTGCCCTCTTTTAGTCTGCAACCAACTATAAGAAAGCAGGAAGCTTTCTCATATGCAGTGCTGATCCATCTTGAAGCCAAGTCAAAAGCTCCTGTTGGCATTACTGAAGGCAAGAACCAGGTCAATAATTTCCATTAAAATCAGTCAAGCAGCAAGATTTGTTCCCCAAACCATCTGTAACAAATAATATATTCAAGTTGATTTTAATTTCTTTTCCCTCAAATACAAATAGCATACACATTTTCAAGAATCCCTAGTCATGAAGAGTTTTAACAGACTAGGAAGCTATTGCAAAGTAAAGTAAAGAAAATAAAGTAAAACAAAGAAATACAGAAGAGAAATCAAATTTTGAAATTGTTGGAATGTTTTGGTGAAGTGTAATACAGGAACAGTTTTGTAGGTGCCAAGCTCTCCAGAAAGTAGATGGATTTTAGCAGTAGCTCAGTAACGAACAGGTACTCTGCTCTTTAAAGGTCACACACCAGCTTTGGAGGCTGGATTCTTTGGAAAGCTTTGCTTGTCAAACTCTAACATGGTGAAGCAGCATAGTTTATAGTAATGGGCAGATGTGTAGAGATGTGAAAGAAACTAACCTGTCTACTATAATGTCTCAGACTAGAAGCCAGTAGATGTTATAAGAATTCTTTAGACCACATAAAACAGCTATAATGTTGGAAGACAATTCAAGTCATTCTGTCTTAGAGGTCCCTCGTAATCGTAGGAAGCAGTATATCTTTATTACACAGAATATGTGGAACTTTGTGGCATCTCCATTCCTGAAGATATTCAAAACTCAACAAGATAAGGCCCTGAGAAACTAGATTCAGCTTGGAAGTTAGCCCTGCTCTGAGCAGGGGATTGGACTTGACCAGGAGATGACCTCCTGAGAACACTTCCAACCTAAACTATTCTATGAATTTGAAGTTTTGTATTCAAAAAGTCTTAATCCCTTTCCTTATACGGAATCAGTGTAGACTATCCAGAGCAAGATTTTCAACTGCTCTCTAATTTAAAACTGTAGTTCATGTGCATGCAAGGAAAATACTGCAGTAGTCTTTTACAGAATAAATACAGAATGCATCCTTACTTGCATGCACAAATGTCTGATATTTTGTAAGCATACATTCAGAAGCAGCAGCTGAAAATGCAGTCTCTGCTGTTTCATTGCAATATTGCTAAAAAGAAATCTTATGCTGTCTATATGACTCATGCCTCAGGTGATATCATGTGATGTCTGGAAAACAGAGATTTTGAAGAAGCAGCAATATAATTCCTTTTTGTGTTGCATTGATTCGACTTTATTTAAAGAAAGATGCATAATTTTAGCCTCCCACAAAAAAAGTTAAATCAGAAAGTAGAAATAAGGGCAGAGAACGGATGATTGGAGGATTACAAGAGAAGTCTCAGCCATGTGAGTCCATGTGATTCAATCAGTATGTGTAATTCATGTTATTTCTCAAATTACAAATATAAATTACATGGCTAGGAAATATCTTCCAAAGCTAATGGACAAAAAAAATGATGCAAAACAAGACATGAATTATTCTTTCTTGACAGCATGAACAAATGATGGAAGGAGTCTTGTACTGCTTACCTTTGAATCTCACACTGATTAATCTTTCAAGCAAACAGTTATGGATTAGTAAAAGTAACAAGCCAATATCTGTTAGGCCCATGTGTGGAATCCTGCTCCCAGCACTCAAAACTGAGTGCATTCTTGGAGACAGGCTGGGAATGCAGCCCTCTGACACCAGTGAACCTGAAGCTAAGATGTTAAAGCCTAATAGTAGAAGCCATTGAGTTTCTCACATTAGATGCTAAGCTCCTTCCAGTCCTGATTTTGAAACTGTTCAGGATTGGGCTTTTGGAGTGTTTGATACTATTTATATTTAGGAATGAATCATCCCATTTGCTTCTCACTGTAATTGTCTACAAAGAAATGTGATAACAGTCATCTTGTTGACCTTACCCTCTTTAATACATTCAGTGATTTACCATTCAGCAGTTGTCGCTGGCTCAAGGCGATTTGAGTGCCAACCTTCATCCACTGCAGCCAGCTCACTACAGCCTTGTGTGACACAGATGAATGTTTAAATTACAGCACTTGCTTTCGCATATGGTTCTTTCATTCACAATGGCAAGAGTAGATTCCCCATCTGCTGTCACAGCTAGGTGTGATTCATACAGAGGCTGAAAAAGAAACATTCCTGTCCAACTTACTTGGAGGGTTTTTTTAGGTAAATTGGTTGGTGACATCACCAAAGTGTGAATCACTGCAGAAAAGTAGCTTCTAGAGCGATAAATGGCTAGTGCCTCTGTGCTGCTGTGCTTGAGTTAACAGCTCTGGTCATTAGAAATAGCCTGCTATTTTTTACAATTAGATTGCTTCCAAGTGTCTGCTGATTTCAAAGTAGTTTTTGAGGAAGAAAAGTCACAATGAAGTTTTGATGTTTGTGATGCTCACTGTAAACTGGATTATCTGATTGCCAACCCCCTTGACACATAGAAAACTGAGACAGTTTTTAAGTCTAGCTGTTTCAGTGAGGCTGCCATGCATGCGTTTTGGAAGCAGGGTGTATTACTATTAAGGCCTTAAGCCCAGTAAGAGCCATTTAGCTTTTCTTTTGGTGCATTTATATTGTTTTTAATGATACGGTGTTGTGACATTAAGGGATACTTTCTCAATTTGGTTATGAAACACCTAACTTATATTTTTAAAACCAGGAAAGGACCGCAGGAAAAGACTTTTGTGTGAAAGAAAAGGGGTTTCTTCACACTATTGTAATAGGTAACAGTAAATTTTCTCTGTTGTAATCAGTAATAGAACTTTGCAGGAATAAACCATGTCAAAGGTTTCTAACAATCCTTGCAGTATCCACTCCGTGCCAAAGAATCCCCTCCACAGGTCCAAGTATGCAGTAACCTGCCTTTCCAGTAATAAATGATCCACAAAGGAAGTTTTATTGGAAGAGTATTTCATACGAGGCAAGAAGGCGCTATCAATTTTGACAAATCAGTCTAAGGACGGGAGTTTGAGGCCAGAAATCTCTATCATAGAATCATAGAATGTTTTGGATTGGAAGGGACCCCTAGAGGTCATCTAGTCCAACCCCCCTGCAGTGAGCAGGGACACCGCTAACTAGATCAGGTTGCTCAGAGGCCCGTCCAACCTGGCCTTGAATGCTTCCAGGGA
>NW_009259237.1:2583668-2629047 GCF_000687185.1 Egretta garzetta
GAAACATTGGGAGAGGACTTGGCCAGTGTACTATCAGGGCAGAATAACATTCTTGGCCATTGTTTTTTAGTTGTATTTTTAAAAATGTCTTAGCTTTTGAAATACTTTTGTACTCTGTACATTGTGATGTTTAAAGCTGGATGGTTGTGTATAATACATGCTTTAAAATAATTTTATAATTTTATTGTTTGCAGATGAGAACTTTTTAAATTCTTGGAGTTTTTTTTTGTACTGGGGAATGACTGTAAAGGGCTACAGCACCTCCATCACAGCAGATAGCTG
Organism: Egretta garzetta; assembly: GCF_000687185.1. Lineage (NCBI taxonomy): Eukaryota > Metazoa > Chordata > Aves > Pelecaniformes > Ardeidae > Egretta > Egretta garzetta. Next base: position 2,583,951 of record NW_009259237.1, read on the forward strand.
GACTGTGTTGGAGGGATGTCCACCTCTTACCTGGAACTTAGATGCCCAGGATATCTGAAATGGTAGAGAAGAGTAAATCAGTGCCTTAGGCAGGAGGAAGTTGAATTGGGAAGCTTGAAAAAGAAGGAGCTGAACTAACCACTATAGGAAAAGAAACATCTGTATTAACAAACTTTGAGTCTGAGATAGGATACATATGTGGTAAAATTTACATGAAAAGATGTACTGTGAGCATTGGCAGAAAATAAAAATCTAGTGTGTTTTTTTTGGTTTGGTTTTTTTTTTGGAAGGTCCTTCATATTGTATTCCCTTGTATTCAGTCCTATTAACCAGTGGTTTATCTACTTTGAAAAAGAATCTATGCTCTTGTGTTAATGTTGTTTGGGTATACATTACTTTGTGCTTTGAAAGAAATTATGCATTAACTCATTAATGCTTGCGTGCTTACTCGGAGGGTGCCAAAGCATCTATCACTTATTTACTACCTCAGACTTAATCAGAATTCTAGACTTGTGCATTTACAATGTGGGCAACATTTTCACTCTTGCCCTGGATGTTCCTTAAAAAATTGCAATGACCGTTTTAGGTTCTGAATTAAAAAAAAAAAAAAAGAAATACCAATCTGCTATGCTACCAGAAAATCTGTAGGTTTTAAGGTTGACTACAAATGACTTAAGCATTTTAAAGGTGTGGATGCTTTGTTCATACTCTTTCCACAAACGGTAGCATTCAGATTCTGTGTTATACAGTTCATTCTCTTCTGTTAATTTGACAAACTCTCCAGCATCATTAAAGAAACAAAGTCCACATGTCCTTTTGAACAAAATTATATCTCTATTAGCATTCCTTATAGATTTTTGGCTATTATATTTATTTGACAGTAAAGCGTGTAAATACAGATATAATTAAGAAAGAGTAAATAATACATCAATGATACCAGCTATAATTTATGAATAAAATTCTCATATTACAGTTCTTGCCAGGACAAACTTTATGAAGAATGTTTTGGATTTGGCTGTAACTTTTTTATTTCTCTACCTCTTGGTAAAACACTAAAAATTTCCAAGAGTTTATGGAATAGATATGTAGTTTTGACTAGAAATATTAATGAAGAAGTAATATAAAGCTGACAAATTTCAGCCAGCACCCACTTCAGATGTGGCCAATAAACTTGCACAGAAACTGACAACAACTGTCAGTTTTACTTCATTTTCTGAGGGGAAAAAAATGAGGTTTCACATTCAAAATTCTTAGGTTTTTTGCTTTAGGCTTTACCTAGTATTTACAAATATCTTTATCTGATGTTCTTTCATTAAATTTCTCAGAAATAGAGCTTGTAACTAAGATCTAGTGAGATTCCTGCTTTCTTGGCCTAATCTAAATCCTGCCTTAAATCCATCTGGATACCAGCCCATTTCTTGGTGCATCTCCCCTATGAGGAAAGGCTGAGAGAGTTGGGCTTCTTCAGCCTGAAGAAGAGAAGACTGAGAGGGGATCTAATCAACACATACAAATATCTTAAGGGTGGATGTCACGAGGATGGAGCCAGACTCTTCTCAGTTGTGCCCAGTGGCAGGACAAGGGGCAATGTGCTCAAACTGAAACACAAGAGGTTTCAGTTGAATATGAGGAAGAACTTCTTTACTTTGAGGGTGACAGAGCACTGGAACAGGCTGCCCAGGGGGGTTGTGGAGTCTCCTTCTCTGGAGATATTCAAAACCCACCTGGATGATGTCCTGTGTAACATGCTCTAGGTGAACCTGCAGGGGGGTTGGACTAGATGATCTCCTGAGGTCCCTTCCAACCCTTGCCATTCTGTGATTCTTTCACCTCTTGATTTTTGCTGTTCTTGGTATTGAGAAATCTCTCTGCAGCCCATACTATTACTCATGTAACAAGAATCACTAGTATTTTTCCTGCTTTAGCTGTCAGATATACTAGAGTATTTTGTTAGGATCTCCTGTTACATTATTAGCAGCGCTGTTTAAGGCCTCCATTGTGGGCCTGCAAGCGCAGCAGGCACAGCTCAGGTTTATATGCGAGATTTCACTGAGGGTAGAAAACTCCTTTTCCCCCTATTTGGCCAGGGCACAGTTCCCAGTGCATTCTGCAAAGTGTATGCATTTCTTTCTCCTAATTTGTTCTGTAAATAGCAAATTGAGCCTGTGGAGATTTTGGCATGTGGTCTCTATAATAACAAAGATATGACAAAATCATTAAAAGGATGATGCATTTTCACCACAATATCTCCAAGAAGTCAAAAGACTGAAGTTTAATGATGTTTCACTCATTCCAGAGAAAAAGAACCTGAGACTCACCAGGTGAGTTTAGTAGATAGAGCTATCCTCAATTCCCAAAGGGGAAAACTAAAGCAGGATAAGGTTTTACATGGAAAGAACCAAGGTTATAGTCCTATTGTTTGTTTGGGCCCTTTTTCTTAATTTCTGGATGTAGTTTACGCTTTTAATAATTCAATGCTTTTAGTATTTTTTCAGATAATATATCACAATTAAGGATTAAGACCTTCAAATTAAGTTAAACACCTTCATTTCTTCCATCTAGCCTGTATCTTCCCCAGATAAATATTCCTCTGAAGGAGAAGAAAAAATAGTAAACCAATTGAACGAGTATCTCCCACCTAAGCAAGCCTTTGGCTACAAATGAAGGATCTAGATCAGAAATAGTAAGGACAATTTCTCTGAATACCACAATAACCTGATGGACACTTACATTTCCAACTGTCTTGGATGTGGTGATTTACTTCCAGACATGCCTGGCTTGCATCGACGGTACACAAACCACAGTAAATTGTAGACAGAGTAGAATTATTATTAACTTTGGCTTACCAAACACAAAAACAAAGTCAGCATTTATCTCAAAGATTTAAAATGAGATTATAATAATGTAATCATCATTGGTCTTTAAGGGCTACTCTAATAAACACAGATCAAATAAACACATCCCTGTTCTGAAGCAGTACTCTATGCTGCACTTAGTATCTGTGGTCTCTTTGGAATGATTATATTTGTGATTACCTGTGATCATCTCTGGGTTTGTGTCTCTCTGGAAAATAGATTTATGAAAAAGTAAAAAACAATTACTTGTTTTCTTCCTCAGTTAGTTTAGCTGTAGTTTAAACAGCAGCTACAGAGCACTTGTGTTTACTGTGTGCCTCTTTCTTTTAAACTAATCTCCACAATCTTGCAAGATACCAGCAATGGGTACAGAGATTTCTGAAGAACAGGCAGCGTGGTGCTGGGAATCCCTTTTAAAGACAGCGTGAGGGCTTGGGTCATCCTTGTTTTCCTGCTTGCTACTCTCCACCTCTTGTCCAGAGACGCAGGAGTTTATTTTTGTAGCTTTCAGTGGCAGGATAAGCTGAATGCATTTCCCCTATGGAACCCTTTTCCAGAGATGTGACTGATCTGTTGATCAGAGGGAGGAAACTGACTGTCTCTGTCTTAGGATGTTAAGAATTTACCCTTCCAATTCTACACTTCAGAAATCTAAGCCAAACTCATTCTAATCAGAGGAATTAAGCTCTCTGGAAAATAAGACCAAATTAGTTTCATTTGGGAGAGGGCTATGGATTTGTTCTTCAGACTTTGGGATCTAACTATCTAAACTCCATTCAGAAATTTGCCTGATTCAAACCCAGCATTTTCTGGATCACTGTTACATAATTTATAAGTGTTTTGTTGTTGTTTTTTTTTAAACAGTTTAGTCTTTTCTCTTTGTTTCCAAGTTTTCAGACTATGGCCACACATCTCCCACTGACAGTATGTTTAAGCCCCTTCAAATTCAATGCATTTAGGCTTGCAATGCATGAGAGTACAATCTGCTAGTGTGCTTTCTCCACTGTTGTTTTCTCTAGATGCTTTTGTATCAAGTGGAACTGAGCGGTGCTACTTACTGCTCCCCAGACATGCTCATTGTGGGAAAGGGAGAGAGCCCCCAAGGGAAGATGGCAGCCAGGAGTGGCACCTGTTCTCAAGCGGAACAGAAAGATTAAAGCCTGGAGAGCCCCACAAAGTACGGGTAACTCCCATTTCTAAGGACATTTCTAGGTTGCATTATGTGTAAAGGACAAAATGTCTTTTTAGATGGCAATACCAAACTCCTTACTTTAGTGGTCTGAAAATCAGATAAAACACTATTTGAACTTTTCACACTTAAACAGATCATTTTCATGCCCAATTCTGAATTAACATCTTCCATTTCTGTTTTGTACAAAGTTTTGTACAGATTTTGTACTAGAATTGATGTTTGCTGATAATGGCCAGCCTTGTCCAAGTCTGTACATATTAGCTTATTGACTGAGAACTCGCTAGGAACCTAGTTTTGAATATTCTGTTTAACCTTATGCCACTTGTGTCAGAAGCTAAGATTTCCTTGAACGACATGCAGTGACTAAAACGTTACTGTTATAGCTGACCTCACTGAAAGGATATTAGCACTTACATGACTGTCTGCTTAAGAGTATTAGCACTTTCACTGATGACACTAAAAAGCCCAGGTTTTACCCTTTCATTGACGTCAGTAGAAAGGTAAGGCTGGTTTACACAGAAGTAAACCAATAAGGATGTACTGCATTATACAATTACTAAAAGATAATCTCTTTTTTTCAATGCCTTTATTAGTGACTCATATGGTCCCAGGACAAAATCCACACTGTGTTTTAATGACTTCTATTGTTGCCTTTTAAACCTGAAGAAAAATGGATCCCTATAGCTGATTCCATAGGCCTTACTAAGCAGGATTCCCATTAGGGTGGGAAAGACATTAGTGGCAGGAGTGTAAGACCAGCTCTTGACAGCCCCATCTTCTACTAATGGAGATGACTGCAGAAATAATTCATGTTATTTTTACAAGTGCAATGACTTAATTGTTTACTTATTCTGTAGTGTCACTTGCCACTTCAATTACAGCCAAATTGCTTGGTTAAAGTTAAGGAAAAACTAAACACTAATTTCCAGGAGCTTAAGGCTATATTTTAGGAAGGAGATAATTTAATTCTAATTTAAAAAAAAAATAAAAATGTTTGTATCTCCTTTTTTTATTCTGTAGCTTTATATTGCATTGTGCTGAGCTTTTCCAGATGGGAAAAGAGCCAAACATCTGTTTTTCATAGAAAAGTAGAGTTAGCTGGAAACTAGATTACAACAAACTGAGGGTTTTCTTTTTTTTATTTTTTTTTTCATTTTAATACTTTTTCATCTCCATGGGAAGTGATAATGGTTGCCTGTGATTCCAGCAGACACTTAGTGATAAGTAGGCATGCTGTAAGTACTGTTAGTAAATGCAGAGTTCCAAGCTGGAGCTTCATCCAGTTCTTATCTCTATATTGTAAGAATTTATTCAATGACTGTATGTGATTTACCCTACTAAAGCAGAATTATTGGTACAATAAGTTGTATGGAATAAATTGTATGGAACGGGGAGCTTTTGTTCCATTCTGTCTTTGTGGAGTATTAATATAATAATGTCCTGTCTGAGGTTCCTAGGTGCTACTACGTTAAAAGTAATCAGTGAAACCGGTACTTGCACTGTGATAGTAAGAGGAGGGAAATACTTCAGTAAATAATTAATTGCAGAAGAGTTGATAGGGAAAGTTTGAGTAGAGTTCTTCTAACTGCTTTTTCTGGCAATAGTCTACTGTGCGTTTGTTTTGGTCTTTTGTAGATCCTCATCTTAGGTAGAAAACTATAGGAAAAGGAATATGATAAAACTTTTTTAGAATTTGTTTCTCAAGTATTCCTCATGAGACACTAGACATGGCAAATATCCTTTTTAAAACATGGGACAGGTAAAAAAGTCTCTAGGACTGATTCCACACCCATAAATTTGTGGGTTTTATTGTAAGGTAATTATATATGAGCTAAATAGGAGGTAGAGAACATTAAAGATTAGTTCTACAGAGGGGTAAACTTAATACAGTACACCCCGAATGAGGGCCTAGTGGTAACCCTGGTTAATATACTTTGCAGTAAGAATAAAGTGCCTTTTCTCCATTGTTTTTTGTTTTGTTTTCTTTTTTTTACCTCAGAAGGGCTTGTGTACTTTGCCCTACAGTCAGGGGAAAATAAAAAACCGAAATACTTATGACAGTGAAAGCGAAGCTCAGAATAGTCTTTAAGATATTTTCACAAACCCTGGTTATCTGAAATGTTCAGAAGAAACGACCTTCAGATTTATGGGTCAGACTGGACTGCTTCTAAATAATCTTTATTAGATCTTATGTAACAAAAAGGCAAGAATGTTATACAAGATTAGTCCATAGATTGGTAAATATCTGGGAATATAGCTTAGTTTTTCAGATTCCATCATATTCAGGCAATTCAGTACTAATAACACTTACCTTGTCATATGGTATCACTGCAAGAGCAAACTATGGACAGAGCTGACTGAATAAAAATGCAATTTAAAAAAAAAATCATGCAGACACTTCTATTAGTTTTCTGTGCAGCTGCTGTTAGAAATAGTTTTTCTAGCTCCACAGTTTGTATTAGAGCTACCAGTATCCTAGTATTTATTAGACTAATCTAATGAGTATTTATTAGCTGAATTAGTCTAACGTCTGAGGTGAAAACACAAATAGTGAGATTTTCTTTTCAGTTCCAAGAGAAATCCAGAATTGCTCTACAAAATTCATAGTTACTCTGGATCGGGTTTTTCTGTGGAACTTTTTTTAATGGAACTTACTATCTAGCCCAGAGGTTTCAGTGTAGAAGTTAGCTTAAGTTCTGCTAGACATTTTGACCTGTGAAGTATCCTAGCTAAAAATAATGACTTTGCAACACTAGGGTAAATTTGAACCTTTTCTGTATCACAACACGTGTTTTTTAAGGGACTTTACCCAAATATGTAGACAGCTATTGGCTGAATCATAGTTGTGATTTTAGTGTGTTATAGCCTCTTAATTTGAGCCAATTTTAACCCATTGGTTCACAAGCTTCAAATTATTTCTTCCTCAGCTAAAATCCTGTGGTACCTTTGCAGACCAGATGCTCGCAGTGCTGGTCTGGGGGGCGTTTAGACTTTTGAAGGTTCCATCTTCAGAAAAATGAATGAACTTGAATATCGTAACTTTATCTGTTGTGGTTATAGCTGTTATCAGTATACCTACGTCTGTATCTTCATGAAAAATAAGTCACCTGTCTCACATTGAAAAAGATTATAAAAATAGTAGCTTTTACCGTGCTTCTGTTTTGTATCTTGAAATATGTTACTTTTAGCTATAGTAGCAGGAAAAAGATTGGTACAATCTATGATAATTGTCTATATGTAGTGCCCAATGGACATTTCCTGCCTCACTTTTTAATATACAATTAGTTAATTTAGTATCATATCCTTTTGGCAACATTATTGTAACATCTAGGAGCTCAAGTAATCAAAGTCCAGCTGTGCTGTGAGCTTTATCAATGTGTACAGTTATTGCCCACATCTTAGTAATCTTAGAATCTCAATTTAGGGTAAATTGACCATGTGAATTAAGGAGAAACAACAACAAAAAAATCAGAGTAGGAAGAAGAGGTGACAAAAGTATTTTTGCACAGAAAAACTAATGTTTGATATCGGAGATTAATAAATATACCATGCAATGCATCAGTTTGTCCCTTCCAGCACTGTTTATGCAAATGTAATTAAATTTCAAAATAATGAACTAATCTTTGTGACAGAGTATCAGACTACAATTAGCCTGATTCTTCTCCTGGTGAAATTAACGAAAATTTTATCACTGACTTTAGTGGGAACAAAGTTAGGTCTACCCTTAACCTTTGTCATAGCTGTCTACATATAGAAGTGATTAAGCTGCTGAGTAACTGAACATTATTCAATAGTCCAGAGTGCTCTAAGATGTCAGCACTTCTTCGACAGCTAGCTATTAGAGTAAAGTTTCCAAGTCTGGTGTGTTAATCTGTCCCCTCTGAGATCAAACATTGCACCTTCTATAATAAGAATGACAACATCTTAACAGGCCAGATAATTATCAAGGATGCTTGTAATCACTTCTGTGTTTTGTACTGTGTTTATCTCTGCCTTAAGGCCTCACATGCTATTCTAAAAACAACAGAGAAATACTGAGATTGCAAGAAAAAGCCGTCAATCTTATTGAAGCTGGTCTCTGTTAATCAGAGCATTTTTCCAACCAAAGCAAGCCAAGTCCTCAAAAACCAGTGTTGCACCAAGGAAAGTAGACCTTGTCAAACCTGGACGAGTAGGTCAAAACCAACCTATTGTAAAAGCTTCAAGAGGCACATGGTATTTCAAAGAGTTCTTGCAGGTGTGCAGACATCCAAGTTCGTATGCCCAATGCTCCTGCTGTTATTACAAATTTTCTGAAAACTAGTACTTTGATTATAACTTTAGCTCCTGGAGACAGGGTAGAAATGCAATTTGATTGAAATGCAGAGGGTTTAAAACAAAAGGCAACTCTTCTCCCCTTCTTCCCCGCACAATTTGTGTGCGAATGTGTCTGTGTATGCATGCAGTATTTAGAATAACTTCATGATCTGGGAGTCTTCATCCTGATTTTTTAACATCTTGAGATGGTTAGCCATTCTGTAACTCAGTGACTCGGTGCACAGCCTATACAAATAGATTCTTGATTGTTCATCAAATACAAGGCCATGCAAGCGTAAGTAAATCTTCATGCCTACCTACATAAATAGTTCACACCCACACCAAAGTAGCAAATATATGTACTGCTAGCCAAAGAAAGATATTTAATCCAATACATGCTTAAAGGTGCAAAAGTAGACATATGAGCATGTGCTCAGTCACACATGCACAAACCATGCCTCTGTACAATCACGTACAGATAAGACAACTACCCATGCATTGGCCAAAATAGGTATGTACCAATCAACTCATTGAAATGTTGGCTTTTTAATCATTGCTGATGTCGTGGTTTAACCTGGCTGGCAACTAAGTACCACACAGCCGCTCGCTCACTCCCCCCCTCCCTCAGTGGGACGAGGGAGAGAATCGGAGAAAAGAAAAAAAAAGTAAGACCCGTGGGTTGAGATAGAGACAGTTTAATAAGAGAGAAGAATAACAATAGTGATAATAATAATGGTAAAAGAATATACAGAATATATATAAAACAAGTGATGCACAATGCAATTGCTCACCACCCGCTGACCGATGCCCAGCCCGTCCCGAGCCACGATCACTCTCCCTGAGCCGTGATCAGGCTGCCTGAGCTGCGATCACTCTGCCCGCAACCGACTGACCGAGCCCCCCCAAGCATGACATTATATGGTATGGAATAGCTCTTTGGTCAGTTTGGGTTAGCTGTCCTAGCTGTGCTGTACTCCCAGCTTGTTATGCACCTGGCTGAGCAGGAGAAGCTCAAAAAGACCTTGAGTAGCCTGAGCGCTACTTGGCAACAGCTGAAAACATCAGTGTGTTATCAACATTCTTCTGGTACTGAATCCAAAACACAGCACTATGCTAGCTTCTATGAAGAAAATTTACTCTATCCCAGCCGAAACCAGGACAGCTGATACATAATTAATTTGTGTCCCTATGCTTGTCCCGGTTTATTGGAGTGTTCAACTATGTGTCTGGACTTCCTTCATGTATAGAACAGACATAAGAAAAGAGTATTGCTGCAATGATAATCACATAGTGGGTGATGCTGCTGGGAAAGTCTTTGCAACTAGAGAATGCTTCCCAGTCACTAATATACTGCTGTAGTAAGCAATATGCTGTTGTCAGGACCTTAGTAACAACAGAATAGAGTATACCTTTGTGAGAAGGTCAGGGAGTTGTTTACATCCACCGTATTAATCAAAACGTTGTAATTGCTGCTGAGATCTGGCAAGGAAACATGAATGAACTTTCAAGGCTTCTGACCCAAAGTAGATACTTGATGCAGAAGCAGACATTCTTCAACAGGACGCTGTCCTGACTGTCTGCCGTGGAGTCTGTGATGTTTGACAAGAGATAATCTCCTTTTAGGATTCGAGATCTGTTCTAAATCTGATTATGAGAGAAGTCAGGATAACAAGGTTTGGGTGATCTGTCCAGTAAATGATGTTCTATGATGTAAATGTAAAATTATCTTTATTATGAGTGTATGTATGTGGATATTCTGTGTAAAATGGATCTATATGCCAGACTGGTCACTTCAGACTGTGAATGCCATTGGTATTTATAAAGTTCCTATAGAAATACCTATGTCACTGGAGCTGCAGTAGTGCTGTGTCACTGGGGGAATCACTCTGTCATCCTCGTGAATCGTGATAATGGCCAATATAATGAACATGAAGCTAGCAGTTACCCTATGGACTGCAGAAAACCTGCTATACTCAAAGCTACTCAAAAGGGCTGTTGCTTGAGCAAGGAGGCCAGTAATGCTTCACAGTGCTGGCCTTCAGATTGTAATCCTGCAAGGCTATCACTCTAATTCCTTTGCTTATCATTTGAATTTCTTTGCCAATATGAAATGAAAAGCCATTTGATAACTGAGGTTCCTGGCACAGTATCTCATAAGCAATTTTAGAATTATTAGTCTTTGGATCATTAATATTCTCTGCTTTTACTGTGATGACTGTGATGATCTCACTTCCTGCAAACAGTAAAAATACTGAATGGAGAGTGACTAAAAAAAAACCCCATAAATACAGCAGTTAAAAAGTTTGTTTTAACCATGTATGTGCTTTGATCACTACGCAGGGAAAAAAGTTTAGAATTAAATTAAATTGGTTTTAATTTCAGTGGTTTGAGACAATTTTTATGTAATATACATAATATAAAGAGTGTGACAACAAGTTTATCTTTGCAGAAATACAAATAAAACAAGATGTTAAAGCAGAAGGACATGAGAAATAAATAGTGAATGTTCAGGTATTAGAGATTCACCTCCAATTAGATTAATGAGGGCTTTTATACCTTTTAGTATTTTTTTCCCCCCCACTGCTGATCCCTAAGCTTTTGTTACTTCATGAATTATCATGCCTCTTCTAGACCAAAATCTACAAATCTTTCAAGTACTCTTCCAAGTCCAGTGCAAAAAAAGAGAATGAATTGTTTCTCTCATTTAGCAGCTACCAAGGTAAGATTCTCACTGAAGTAAAGATTGTGCAGCTGAGTCCCAAGCAAATGATTATGTTTTCTCAGAGCTCTGGTGGACTCATAATTGTACAACCTGTGTTACTGCATAAGAACTGTTCTCACATTTGGCTGTGTTCTCCTTGAGTGCTATCTGATGAAACTCCTGCGTGAATGCTGGCAAGCTGTCATTCTCATCCGTCACTGTTATCAGCAGCATAAGTGGATCACTGCACAGCAGCCTGTCACTGTGCCCAGCAAGAACCTGAATCTCATGCTGATACAGTTCAAATTGATGGAAAAAAAAAAAAAGAATGAGTAAAGTGTTCATTATTAATTTTAGTAGAATTTGGCATTAGTATTTCCATTCATATAAAAACTCTGCTATGATCTGCATTATAGATATAACATAACTCCCTTTTAATACTAAAAAAAGTTTGGAAAATTATAGGGATGTGTAGGACTGAAAAAGTTTTTTTAGAGATTGCAGAAAGCCTAGTGTGTTTAAAAAAAAAAAAAAAATTCCTCCTTTTCCCCCTTACCAGCTGCTAGACTGAGGCATAAAAATTAACTCTTATGCTGCTCCATGCAGCATGTGGACTGTGCTGGTAGATAGTCTAAAATTTTGAACTGCTAGCCTATCTAGATTGGAAATGGTGCATCACCAAAACAAGCTAAGTGGTCAGTCTTGTCCAGAAGCTGAGAAACTCTGCCATGAGCTGACTGACTACAGACCTGAAGTTACTTTCTATTTATACATTTCTGTGATAAGTATTGATCACATTTCAAATGATAGTGTTTCAAATGAGAGTTTTTCTATAGAGATCTTTAAACAGGACTTCATTGCATGCACTATTCTCAGCTTTATATATTCCAGAGACAAATCCAAAGCCTAAAGGTAAAAATGTGTTGTCACTGACAGAAAATAGACTTCAGAACCCCAGATGGCAGCTTGCAGGCTTTCCTAATACATGGAAGTCCCAAGGCTCTTTCTATAAATACCTAGAACCATATGTTCCTACATCACTGAAACATCAGTAAACTCTTCTGTTACATCCCTTTGGAAAAGTGGGACAGTAGCATCATAGTAAGGACATCCAAAAAATCCAAGACAAGATAGCGTAGACAATAAGATCTGTACTGTATGTCTATCGAACTCAATATTTGGCTCAATATTCTTTATTAAGAGTGCTTGTTAAGGGCTGGTGGATTCTGGGATCAAGTGTAGGAGGACATGAAACAGTATTTAAAGCACGTATTTCCTTAATAACAATGCTGCTGCCAGACCTGCCTTGCTGCAAGAGTGCTTTCTTCGGAGGGTCCTGTGCAGCACCTTTAGCCCATAATCTGTTTCTGTCCCCATTGGGCCAGAGGCTGACGTTTTCATTCTGAGTATTTGTATGTGTTTTCAGGTAAATTACAGTTGGTTTCCCTGGTATTTTGGGGGACTTATGACTAATTACATAGTGGAAGATCATGGGATTTAGTCCCATGAAAACAACTATGGAGGAAGTATAAAGGAATGCAATATTGATGTAAAAATCTAAACAGAGTTAATGCTTCAAATCAAATCAGAATTGAGAACCGAATTAGTTATATTTGAGAAATCACTGGTTTTATAGTCAAGAGTCAAATCCTTCTCCTAATTCAGAACAGTCTTTCTGTACTAGAAAATAGAACTCTTATTTTGCAATTGGTATCAGAAGCTCAAGGGAGGAGATTAATGGATAAGGCACTGAGCAGAATATAATTCCTAGGTTAGTCACAGGCTGCCTGTATGAATTTGGGCAAACGAAACCTGGTGTCTTCTCGTTTTCTGTAGAAGGAGATAATAGCATTTTCCTGCTGCCCAGAAATGCTGAAGAGCTATCCATTATGAGTGGCAAGGTGGCATGCAGGGACATAATCCTAGTGTTGTGAGACAAGGAGTTATTAGCAGGCAAAAGATTGTTTCCCTGTCCTTATCTCTAAGAATCCTTTTGCTTCACATATGTGAAATTTCCATAATCCTCTCTGTACTCAAATCTTCTGAGCACTAGTTGAAGAAGTTGTAGTATGACTTCAGACTGGTTGTTCCTTATTTTATACTTACCTCTGCCTGCCTTTGTCTGTCAAGCTCTAGTGTTGCATAAATGTTTCTGGCTGGATCAATTGAAGAAAAAATCCTGAGGGGAACTCCCCTTCAAATAGTAATGGACCTCTTTACTTTGAATCTGAACCTGGAATCACAGGTAAAACATTAATGTAAGTGGAAATATTCCAAGTTTCCAGAAAAACCCCAAACGTTGGAACGATTCAGTCTCGAAGACAAAGGGTCCCTCAAAGATACCATTAAATTTTTGCTGGCAGCTACAGAAGATCGCTATTAAGAATAAGCAGGCATAGAAATGAAACTGCCCTGTAGAAATCACCTACTCAGAGCACTGTCTAGGGACTTTGGGTGGACATAAGGAAGTTCTTGTGCTATAATTCCATCTCCTTACCTACCCTGAGTATGAACCAAGAAGCTTGTCTCTAGTGGTAGCAGTCCAGAACTTGTTCTTATCAAAAGAACTTAATCCTTTTTATCAGTTACTTGTTTTAGAGAGGCAACAGGCCTCAGGGTGAAACTGGAGACAATATTGCTTTTGCATCTAGCTGCAGTACAGTGTCTGCTCTTAAAGCAGCTGTGGTTGAAGACTGAGCCAGTGTGTTTTGCCATAATAGGCTTCTTAAAGAATTTATATTATCAAAAAATGTTGCGATATGGTCTACTAGCTATAGAAGGCATGTGGGAAACAAGGAATGCTGGGCTTGGGGCTTCATTTCTGCCAGACTCATTCTACTTATCAGTAGGCAAGCTATTTATGACTCTGAAGTTAACTAGTTTCTATTGACTTTATTTGACCAGTTTCTGTTGACATACATTTATGAATGAACATCACTAATCTCTGCCTCAGTAATTCTAAAATATAATAATTTATGTCAGCCTCCTGCAATATTGCAGGACTTGTATAAGTAATTTTCTCAATCTGCTTTAAGATCCTTTGAATATATAATTATGTTATTATTCAGACTTCTGATGAGATAGTGCAAGCCTCCACAGTTCCACAAACAGCAGCATTTTATATCAAGTAACTTCAAAAAGGTAATAATGAAATAATTAAATTCTTCTAGAACTTTGTGTCACATTTCCTTGTTGTTACGTGGTGTAATCTTTTCATCATCACAAGCCAAAGCAAAATCAAATCAGTGAAAGCTTTGCCTGATGTCCTTTGGCAGACTGAAAGTTAACTCATTTTCAGATTGATTTAAATATGAAATTGAATTAGCGGAGCTAAAAATATTTCTGTAGTACTGCACTGGTGAAAAGCAATAAACACTTCTATGCCAGACAGTCTGAGAAAGAATGGACAGCAAACTCTAAGAAATTTATAACCAATTTTTTTGCTGTTACCATGGAAAAGTAGCTACAAACACTTGTGTTTAGACTGTACAGTCCTCATGAAGTACAGCTTGTCAGTTGTTTTTATAAGACATAAACCCTTTCGACTCCATGGATGCGGAACAGTTCCTAACATGGAGAAAGGAGAAGGTGTCTGTTATAAATGGGATGTGTGCAATGGCTCATCAGTCCTCAAAATAACAAGGCAAAGCCATTATGGAGGCCTCATTCTAATTTAAACATTCAATTGTTTATGTTAGAATTAATGTGTTTCTTGGGTGATTTTGTTTAGATTTTGTGCCTCTTAGCCCATATGACTGTATTCCCAAAGTATGTGGAAACAGTCATGTGACTCTGTTCCCTCACTGCATTACTTGCTTTGCTATGAGGAAAAGCAGTGCAATCTCTAATCCATGTTTAAAATAAGATTGTTATTTTAAGTGACCTTTTCCTACCCCTTTTGCATCTTAGCATGCCTGAGGGATTCCCTTTGGAGTTCCAATAAATAGAACAACAGCAGGCTTTACCCTCTGCATTAGACAGCCCTGTGTTTCTGTTACTGCTCAAACAATGCAAGCTGAACAGGCAGTTAGGGTTGGAGTAAGAAGCTGGGAAAATGCAGCACCGATTTTAGGTATTCCTAAGAATGTAGGGGTAAGAATGTAAAACCGTGGAGTTTAGTCTTTCAGGGAGAAAAACAAGACTGTCAGTCCAAAAAACAGACATGTCAATGAATTTAAGCACCTTCATGTAAATGGAACACACTTTCATCAGTTGTCACTTGAAGATCATATACCTGAAATCCATTTTGTGATCTCCTAATTAAAATTGGCCTGTTGCCATACGCATTTCCCTTTTGCTTTCCAATGTGCAACACACAGCAGATCTGCTTTCATAATGAACCTGTGCACACAGCAGCATTTCTGCAAATACACAAGAGAACGCTGAATTTAATGGGATTTTTCATAAGCCTAAATTAATCAAAGGCTTGCACTTTCAAAGCCAATGTTTCTAATGCAAAGGAATTACCCAGAGTAGACTTAAGATTGCAGGAGAATCTCATTTCATCTGAGTTGAATGATTTTGAAAATCAGGATCTCCTGACTTACCTTGGAAATGATCTGAGAATAACTCATATTCGGGAGTTCTGGAAGGAAAATGGCACCTGGAGCTACCTGGATGTTTTCCACAACTGCAATTTCCACTGTTGCTAAGGCACAATACCCTAGAAACTGATTCCCCAAATCTTTGACTTGCACAATTAGATTATAATTGCTGACCTGGGATGTGTCTAGCACAGAGCTGTCTACAAATCAGAGAAACTTATCAAAGACATTTATAATTCTTTTGCAAAATCATGACAGCTGGTCTAGGAACATGAAATTAAGCTCCCTCTCTTCTTAATTGCTGCTAAATAATTAGAGCAGCTACTTTGCTACAGGGATAATTCTGTATTCTTGATTTTTGTGTATTTTTCCTATATTTTTTTTACTGATGGTTAAATTCAGTTTTGTTACTGCCAATGCTAGTAAGGTGGTGGATGTGACACCTCTGCTGAGCCTGCTAGAAGGAAAAATTTGGGGCACTTCTGGGACAGTTCTGTACCATATTTTCCATGATACCCATGTGTCTTTCAGAGGCTTGTAATGATTGTACTGATCACTCACTGCTGATAATCCTGGGTTACTGGCTGCTAAATCTTCACTTTAAGGTTACTGCAGCATCTGCTTCTGGAAAGGAAATGAAGTGTTGCCAGGAAAAAGTCTTCAAGCAGCCCTGAGTGAGAGGTGCCAGGAGAGCGAAGCACAGCTTCTGGGCTCTGAGGAGAGAGCTGCTCTGCTGAGGGACAGTTGAAGTATGTAAGCAAATGAGACAGCCACCTAGATATCACACTGATCTTGTTCTAGGCAATGCTGTGACCTGTGTTTGCTATCACTTACCTGAGGTGACATTTGTTTTCATGACAATATGACTGCGCAGCATACAGCATGGAATGTTCCTTTGCTATTGCAGGCAGTCAGGGGAAGAGCTTTCAGAAGCTGGATTTAGGGAAGTCCCCCTTCCCATTTCCAATGGGAGGGTCCATTCGGACAATCTAACATAGCTACATCAGCTCCTAAATCCTTAGGCACCAGGCATCCTGATCTGTCTGGTGTGCCAATGTGATGGATCTTACTGTCTGAGCTTGGACAGAAATGATGTCAAGCTGACTGGTGATGACCAGTGTTTCCTCAGTGAGGACAGTCTCAGACCCCTGAGAACTTCAGCAATTTGTCACTGAATTGCAGGCCACCTCCTACCTTTCACTCTGCCTGGCTTCTCTGTGAGCAGAAAGTAGCCCTTCCCAACCTGCTCTGTTTGGACCTTTGCTCTAGTTGCAGAACTTTTCTGGATTACCTTCCCACTTCCTCTGTACAAGTAATTTCATTGACTGGAGTTGGGAATGTTGGGAGTGGGAGGGAGGGGATGTAGGGCTTAAGCTTGTATTAAAGGAGCCTGGCAGGGGGGTGTAGGTTTATCTTTGAATATTGTTCCTTTCTATGTTTCTGTTGAGCTGCTAGTGCAGCTTGCTGCAGTGATTTGTAGTAACTACTACCTGAAAGCCATAGAAATTTCTCTGAACACTTAAATGAAGGAAGATGTGTGTGTTATCACAAGGGAGGCAGAAGATGTTTTTGCTTTTGTATCAGAGGGTGAGATTTGTAACAGGTTGCTGTGTCAGTACAAAAGTAATAGCAGCCAGGAGAGCAAAGTTAGTAAATCTGTTTACCCAAAATAGAGTTATATGGATGATACGTTTTACTGTTAAACTGTTCCTGGAACAAAGGAAATCAACTGAATGACAATGTATTTTAGACATTAGAGGAACAATGTTAGACTAGAAAGCTGGAAAAAATCTGATTTCATCTGAAACTTTCTTTTTGGAGTTTGCTTAATTGGACACACATTTTCAGTGATAGTTTAACTAAATAGCCTTCATATAATCTAAGAAACTAGCTGTCAAGGTCAGTCATTGTTCCGACTGTTATTCTGACCTTAGCCTTTATCTAAAACATAAATAAGGACCTTCTTAAGTGATGGCCACCAGCTGTTTTTCCAGGGGAAAGAACTCTTCCCGGTTCCATGAAAACACTTAAAACTGCTGTCTCAGCCTTAGGCTTGTTTTTAAGTGCCCTTTCCATTATGGTAGTCAGCCTTAAGTAGCAATTGGAAGTGTAAAAATAAGTGGAAAAATACATCGAGGAGCAGTTTACAGACTTGAATTTTTAATTTCATAATTAAGTAATATGTGTTTTCTATGCTATTGCATAAAGAATATGGAGAGGTGACCAGGAATACACCATTGCATGCCATTGTAACACAATGCAGTCGGGTACATTTAAATGGAGCGTCGTAAACTGTGTTAGCTTCTTAAAAGATGAGATTACTCTGCCTTCCCAATTAATTCTATTATTACTTTTCAGTTGTCATGCTCTATTGTTCCATTTTCATGAGATTTTTCGCTGTATAAGATGTCATTTGCAAAATGTCTAAGGCAGAACAATCTCCTACAGAGCCAGCCCATTGAGGCTCAAGCCAAGACATTCATTCTTCAGTCAATGTACCATGTGATTAAAAACTTCTCAGGTTGGATATTCTGTTTTGGGGGAGCAGAGGCTTAGCCTTTGTAGTTTTATTTTGCGACATTTGACATTACTAATTTTTTTATTTTTTTAATAGGAAGTAATTTTTCCCTAAGTCTTTTTGCTCCCTTTCCCTTCCTCTTTTCTTTCCTACTGATGCAAAGTAATAAGCACAGTTTGTTGACACAATTCCAAGTTATGGGTTTAAAAGAATCCTTACAGATTTATTTAATCCCTTACCCCATATGTATTGACTTCTTTTACTGCACTTTCCACAATATTCTATGGCTGTTAAGTTTGTATGGGCTTAGTCTTTTGAGAATCTTTCATACAGTACACAAAGACTGCAGGCGCACAAAATGAACTTCAAGACCTTTCACTAATCCAACCTGTCATTATTGGTGATGCATCGTGTGGGTGTACACAAAGCATCAGGCAGTGTTTTTCAAGGATAACAATTTGCATGTTCTTAGCTGTACTTTATAATCTGCAGATTCGGAAAAAAATCTGCTATAAAATAAAACTTTGTACACTGGATTTTATTCACAAAAGAAGTGAGAACAGGAGTCATCAGGGGCAGCATCATCTGGTGGTAGGTGCATTGGGATACAATCTGGCAGAAATCTTTCTGCCTGGAGTCACAGAAAGTCTCAGCATTGCTGACATATAAAGCGCTACTCAGGATGAGCAATGCCAATGTATTACATTTCTACTGCTTAGGTAACTTAAAATCAAAACCGAAAACTTGATGGAAAATTTTACATCAGATGGTACTAAAGGACCTGTTTTCATATAAACCCAAAGAGTTCCATGATGTAACAGCTGCTGTGTTGTGTGCTCTGCTATGTATTAATTTGGTTATTCAGAAGTTTTATCGCTGAAGTGGTGTAGGGAGTTCAAGACTTTTTGTGGTAAGAGCACCTAAACATCTCTCCAAACCTAGAGCTTATTCCTAGCTCTAAAACAGACAGTACATCCTTGAGCCTGTAAAAACATTCCTTTGTTTAGTTCACATGCTTGTCTGCATTCTACATGGTCTCAAAATAGATAACTGACTTCTGTTTCCTAAGGCTTAAGGTCTATAATTGTTTGAGCACTTCAATACAAAACAAGGGAGAACTACCCAGTTATATCTTACCTTCTACAGATAAAGAAATAGCCTATGTCTTTGAATCCATATGAAGCATATGCCTTGAAGGTTGGCTTGGAGCCTGTGTGAAGATTTTATACTGTAACTGAGCATTTGGTGTGGAAGGGTCACCACAGTGGCACAGCTAGGCACAAAGACACTCTGGGTTTAAAGGCTACAAATTGGGCTTGGTGTCGCAGAAATTTATCTAAAACATAGTGGCGTTCAACATGAGAAATAGTTTTTATAGACAAGTTTGTTTTCATAGAGAGCATCTGCCTATCCTGAAAACATTAAATGCATTGTACTTACAGGTATTTTGTATGAGAGTTTAGTGTTTTTTCATGTGGAAAAGACAGAGCAGCGTGTACCTTCCCATCATTACTGTGTTCAAGCTGATTCTGCATTTGCTGACTGTTTAATAGTTTCTTTTCTTAAACTTATGTCCTGTAAATTTTTAAATCTTGGGGCTGCCTCAGATACCTATTGTAAATGAGATACACTAGCAAGAGCAAATTTATAACACCTTTTCTCTGAGGCATTCAAGGGCCTTACAGTATTTCTTATCAGCCCTGGTTTTTGTAGGCTCAAAGCTGCCAGCTCTCATGATATTTGTTGTCTTTCTTACTAACCCATCTGCTGTCAGTTTGATTAGGCTAGTAGTAGAAAACCACATTTTTTCAGTTGCACAGGATACCTTTAAAGTCTGGTGTGAGGCTTTCAGCATGGGTGGTTATTTCCACTTGTTGGTATTTAAACCCTTCAGCTCAGCAGCTGGAGATGTTTTTTACAGACTGTATGTATCTTGTGTTATGTCTCTGTCTTGGAGATGTGTGGAGAAGGCACAGACAGCTCCTTGTTGGTTTTGTTCTTAAACTCTCAGAAAGAAAGCTTAACCTGAGAATTTGGGGTTGAAGAGCTTGCTAGGGTGTGCGTTATGTTTGTGTGATGTGTAGAAGGAAGTCAACAGTAGGAACATATTCTGAGTGAGAGTCTTCAGGTACCTCTGTGTGTCTTCGTGTGGCAGCTAAATCTCCTGGTGACAGGCTTGCCAAAGTTACAAAACTGAAACAATGTATGTTTTGTACAAATGATGGAAATGCGGGGCCCAGATATTGGTGTGCTTTGTCTTCTATAGTAATCTGTACCACTCCAAATGGGGTGCGGTACTTCCTCCTGGATTGATGGTGATTCCTTTTGCTTTCTACTGCGACCAGTTATGGCCAAGAAATGCAGCAATAAGGAGTTGAGGCCTAGGCCCTCTCCCTAGGGGTTTACTCAGGGGTGGCAATATTTCTAAAACAGTCTTCTTTTAACAGCTGGTGTGAACGAAACCCAATTCTCTTGTCTCTCTAGCAAGAGTGTGAAGCAGACAACAAAAGGAAATATTGCTTAAAGGACCCGTGGCCTTGTTGGTCTAACATAGAGTATTTCCCTGAGGTGAACAATATCCATTCTTTTCTTTATATATTTTAATACAGTGTTGCTCAATTTTTCAAAAAGAAACGTAGTTTAAAGTAAATGGTCCAGTTTTTACATTTGTATGTGCATTAAACAGCTGTGAAATAACTTTTGTAGTCCACATTAGAGGTAGTTGTCTTTATGGTCAAAACATAGCCAGACTCTACCTTTGTTTATATGCCAACATAAGTGGCATTTTCTAGACATAGTGGAGAATTTTCATGTGTTTGTAACTTATGCAATCAGGTAGCATTTGCTAAATGCAAATTGAGTGGTGTTGTCAGGATCAAATAGTTTGACATGCATGGGGATTCCCAAAGGACCTGCTAATTGCCTGGTCAAAAATGTCTCACCCCTTATGAGGGACAGTAGAGGTCCAACAATGTTTTGTAGGATTGTTCTTAGGTGTAAGCATTAATAAAGTATCTAACTCAATACGGTTAATATGAAAGTGGAGACAGGCCATCTAAGGGTTAATATTTGGAACAGTAGTAATGTTTAGAAAATAGTGTTAGGAAAGCGCTGTTACATTAACTGCCAGTAATGTAGCACTATGGATTGTAGCACCACCTTTCTCCACCTATTTTTTTTTCTTTGTTCTCAAGAGGTTTTGTTACATTCTGGAGCAAATGACAAGTACCCATTAAAACTCATTTAGCCTTCACACTATGAATCTTTCTGCTGCTGTGGTGTGAAGTAACTTTTGTCTCTTACAAACATATGGAAATGCACAGCAAAGCTTTTATAATGTCTACAATACAATGAATATTGCTGTTAAAAGCCACCTTCTGAGACATGACGCAAAACAGCATGACCAATGCAAGCCAAATGAACACATTAAGGAAATAATCATGCTGAAGACAACTAAGTATTTCAGACAGAAAAAACTTTGTGTGAATAATCAAGGATCTTATTCTCTGGCTTACACCTCATTTCCGTCAGTATAATGAGCCAGAGTTCAGTGTAGTTACTCCTGATTTATAACAATGAGAGAGGAATATAGTACCAAATAGGTCATATTCTCTGCTGATTTTTGCCTTGCATCATGACTGCTTGACATCTGTGCTGGCTTTAAAATACTTCCTGTTTCATGTAGGAGCTTTTTATACCATTTCTACTTGCTGTGCATGGGAGAAAAAAATTAATTGCAGTCTAAATTAAATCTCTTTGGGATGCATTTATATATGACTAAGAGGACTTCTAAAACATGTTAGTTAACATTTTTAGAAGTATATTGTGAAAAAAGAATATTTTTATATATGTTTGCAGGTAAAGGTGACCCACAGATAGAGTGTACCTTTACAGGATCACCTCAAGAAAATAGCGTATTACCTTGTCTGTCCCCACTCCAGTCTTTGACAATGTCCATAATGTGCTACCTGAGGTAGTCTAAAACTAGTTCTTTTCCTTTGTGGTCTGCACACATTCTTCTGCATTGTAAACCCTGTTGACCGTTAAAATGTGATGCATCTGATTTTGCTCCTTTTTGATGTTAGTAGACCACAAGCAGATACAGAGCTAGTTTAATAGACCCTTTTGCTGGGAAGCTGGGCAAATCCCTTCAGTTTAACTTTCCAGAATGTTTCCAAAAGATGAGTGACATGCCCTTTACTTACTGTTTGAAGCATTAGAGCTCATGTGCTGAAACAGTGATTACAAAGTACCTCATCAGATACTACAAGTCCCGGTTATGAGATATTTCAGAACAATGGACAAGCTCAAGAAGTGGGCCCATGTGAACCATGTGCAAGGTCCTGCAGCTGGGTCAAGGCAACCTCTGTGTCAATATAGGCTGGTGGATGAAGGGATTGAGAGCAGCCCTGCCCAGAAGGACTTGGGGGTAATGGTGGATGAAAAGCCGGACATGAGCTGACAATGCGTGCTCGCAGCCCAGAAGGCCAACCGTATCCTGGGCTGCATCAAAAGTGTGGCCAGCCGGTTGAGAGAGGTGATTCTGCCCCTCAGCTCTTCTCTGGTGAGACCCCACCTGCAGCACTGCATCCAGCTCTGGAGCCCTCAGCACAGGAAAGACATGGACCTGTTGGAGCGGGTCCAGAGGAGGCCACAAAAATGATCAGAGGGATGGAACACCTCTCCTGTGAAGAAAGGCTGAGAGAATTTGGGTTGTTCAGCCTGGAGAAGAAAAGGCTCCAGGGAGACCTCACTACAGCTTTTCAGTACTTAAAGGGCATTTATAAGAAAGATGGGGACAGACTTTTTAGCAGGGCCTGTAGCCGTAGGACAAGGGGTAATGGTTTTAAACTAAAAGAGGGTAGATTCAGACTAGATATAAGGAAGAAAATTTTTACAATGAGGGTGGTGGGGTGGTGAAACACTGGCACAGGTTGCCCAGAGAGGTGGTAGATGTCCCATCCTGGGAAACATTCAAAGATAGGGCTCTGAGCAACCTGATCCAGTTAAAAATGTCCTTTAGAGGACATTTAAAGGTCCCTTCCAACCCAAACTATTCTATGAATTGCTTCTATTGCAAACCTGAGAATTACCAAGAATTTGACCCTTATTTACCATTCGATGACATTTAGTGTTTACCTGAAGATAGGTAATTTTCTTTCTAGTTCTGACTTATGTGCTGAAGATTTACATTTTTACATTTTCCTCCACTTTTCTGATAAGCACCACCATTTTAGCATAAAGACTTAAGTACACCAGCAGCTTAAAACAATAGCCTAACAAGGTTAACCTATCTCACCCTATAATGAAGATCCTGAAATCGCCCCTAATTCCATATTAAAATACTGTTTTCTTCTGACTTTACATTTGGCTAAGCAATAACATTTGCTGTTCAAAAATATGTTGGGAAGTTTATCTATAGAACTAATGATAGAACAGTCCATGTTTCTAAAACAGTCTCCTTTTAGCCTGCTTATCTCTTCCCTGACATTTCTTACTGAGCATCAGTGAGCAGGCAGCTTTGTACTGACATCTGAAAGCAAGTCTACAGCAGCAGCGAGCAAAAGGCTATGGAACAAGCAGTCACATGGTTTCTATATTTTCTCTGTTTGTTTACTGTGTTCATAATGCCAAATGGCAAATTAAAAGAATGCCCTAATCCCAAAGAGTAAGGCATGATACTTCTCCTTCCCACATGGACGGTTGTGATTATCTTTGGAGAGGGAAGGCATTTTATACTTGTTCTCTTGATATTCAGGTCTAATCTTGTCTCTGGGAGGCCAAATAACTTCTGAACTTTTTAGTATGAACACTAAATAGTTTATATAAATTGGATTATTTTAATGCGTTGACTGAATTTACAAAGACTAGCACACGTGATCTGTAAAACCTTTGGCTTTGAATGTAGGAAGAGACAAAGGAACGTGACTTTTTAGAAAGGAGCTGAGAAGGTTAATGTTACCTTGCTATGTTTGCTAAAACTGCAGAGAAGACATCTTCAGCCAACACTGGCATATTGCCTTTTTTCATCTTTTATTGCTATGGTTATGGTCATGGAATTAAATTCTGGATGCTCACCTTCAGCTTTTCCAAACGCCAATTTTTAAAACATGTTTTATAGTACACATCATGTTACCAGAGCTGTAGGAAAACCTCTATTAGTTGCTACTAATAAAGAGCATGTGATGTTTAGATTTAAAATCTATTAAAAATTTAAAATATTTAGAATAAAGAGGCAAGAAATAATCTAAAGTGTGTAGATGAGCTTTCTCTGTCTCTCTTGTCTGAATTTCTATCCCTCCTAACTCCCACAGGAAAAGGTAAAGGGGAGACAAAAGTCAGGCTCCTGTTGAGATCTCCAGGTCCTACCATTGCTGCTAGTAATTTCTCAGGGACGGAAGTATGGAGATACAGCTTTCTTTGCCTATAGGTAACAAAGGATTGTTTTGCATCCTTTTAGTTAACTTGGTGTGGCCACAGTGCAATTTGCTTACACGTTGTCCAGAAAAAAAAACAACATGAAGAGATCCAGTACTTGGATATTGCTTTATTGGTATTGCTACTGGAGTAGTATTAGGCTTTTAGGATGTTTGAGTCTATCACTTCATCTCAGCTTGTCACCAATATACATTAATGTAACCAGATCCAGGCATGTTTTCTGTCTTCAGAGAAACATCTCCTAATTTGGAGGTTGCAGTGCATAATTCTGATTATAGCCAAATACTTTTTCTCTAGATTTCTTTTTTTAATTGGCCTCACCTCATATTGAAACTCCCTGGGGATGAAAGTGACTTTGCTATATGTGGCCTGAATGAGTGTCAGGGAAGACAGGTGACTCAGGATAAGTACCCACAGAAGTGTAGTCTGCTTGTGGAATGGGCTATAAGGTGTGATTCTGTCATGAAAAGGATTCAGGAAATAAGAAAGATCTATGAAGTTGTCACCATGAGATAGGTAAGCCACCATGGTTTTCTTTCAAAGTTTGTAGCTCTTATTATCCAGCATGTGTGGGAATTTACTGTATTTGGGAGGGTAGAAGGTGTTAGATAAGAAGCTGTAAGAGTAATCCATGTTCTTTAATTTGAAAATTCTTATTTGGTAGGGTGGTACTAGCTGATAATGTGGGCTTAGTTTGCAATTAAATTATTTTATCTTCATTTCTTTAGTATTATTTGCTAATTCTTTCCTCTTTGGACATTCACATATCAGCAGCTGGTCAAGTAGTCCCGGTAAGATCAAGGCTAATTAGTTTGTCCATTCAGTATCTCCAAGCACAGTGCTTAAGATCTGACCTAACAAGCGACCACATTACAAATACAAAAGAAAAAGGGTGTATGAATATCCCTTTTTGATAGACTTGGGCAAAGTGTACCTTGGTTGTAATAATTGCTGGGGTGGTTTTAGCAATAGATGACTTCAAGGACAGTCTGTATTCAATAGCTAAAATATTTACAGAAATAGATGCATCTGGAAGTAATTTTAAGGAGAAGGTAAATTGGCATCAAAATGCAACTTAATTTGTTACTTTAATAGGTTCCAGTAATATTTTCTGAATAGTTTTTCAAACAAAAAAAAATATGTCTATAAATACTTTTCCACATTCATTTAATATCTATTTCAGTGCACAAAACTATTCTGCACACACAGCTGGGCAGTTGTGCACTCCAAACACACTTTTAGCACATGCAAAACACTTTTAAATCGCCTTTAAAAATACGTGCTGTGCTTTTACTGTATGAAAAATAGTTGTATTTGTTGTAATAGTTGTATTTGGACCATGTTTTGTGCTCATGAATTCAGGAAGTGTCAGGTGAAGAAAACAATACTAAGACTGAAAGTTCCAGCGCCAGTTACACAAGCCTGGAAACTGTTTTCAAAGATACTGACATTAACAGTATTGACTTTAAGGGTCCTAGCTGGTAGTGCGAAGCACAGCAACAATAAAATGGCAGTGTTCTGTTCAAAGTCAATTTAAGTACAGACTAATGAGTCACCGAAGCACCTATTAAATGGCAGATGGTGCTTATGACTGGGAAGGAGAATGACCATTTGTTATTCTAGCAGAGGGCAGTTACTGAAGTCAAACTGGTTGTTAGGAATTAAAAGGCAAGCTTAGTATCAATGACATTTGGTTTGGTTGCAGGCTCCATGATAAGGTTGAGCAGGAGTATATTTATGTTAAAATAACTTTGACTTTGTTTTCTTGAATAATTGTGAAACCTTTCCCAAAATCTGTGCCTTATGAGATCCCAAGATACAGAGAAGTACGCAGTATAAATTGTTTTCAACATGTGTTTTAACTGAGTGGCTCCAGTCAACAGTGTTTATACTTACAAATTTAGGATATTGTGTTTTGTTTTCATCATTTCTTGTGCAAATATTATAGAGTATAGCGATCGTAGAACTAAAGGTAGTCTAAGTGGGTCTAATACTTCATTTAAAATGCTGACTAAAAATTGGGAAATTATGACTTTAAGTAGTAAAGAATAGATTTGGAGACACTTGGAGTTTTCTAGGAAGTATTCTCTGGGTCTCTGATAGCTCTTCTCTCCGAACTAACCTCCCTTTTTTTGATGCACAACCATCAGAAACCCTTAAGACATGTAAGAAGCAGCAACACTGTATTATAGATATATATTGCCCTGTTAGGGACCCCAGCTCATGCAATAGAATAGAGTAGGAACTGCGATGCCTGGGAGTTACCACAGCAACATTTTCAAGTCCAAATTTTCAGGAGTTTGGTTTTTTTTTTTAATTATTCTATGAATTTTTTTAAAATGTTTGTGTTTTTGTTCACATTTTTCTTGGAGGAAAAACACTTTCTGAATACTTCTTTTAAGCAGTGAGATAATTTTTTAAAGTAAATAAAGACCAGACAAAACTTTTCTAGTCTACTTTTCACACTGAACTCCTAGTCTTGGTCTGCATCAAAAATGCTGTCTCTCACTATAAGAGTTTATCTGGATACAAGGTAAAAAGGAGGTTGCTGAAGACAGATATATTAAAATCAATATAATTTTATCTGATACTAATGGCTTTTTCTTGTATTTCTTGGATACCAGCAATAGAGGCCTGGAAGAGCAAAAGGAATCAAAAAGCACATAGCAACCTAAGATTGAAAGTGATTTTTTTTCTTTTTTTTTTATATATATTCTGCAAAGGTCTTCTGTAAGCAGCCCCAGACTACAGTAGTACAGGTGAGCCAGGTTAGTCTGTTTGGGTCATACTGGTTTTACAGAGGTGTTATTCCATTGACTTTAGTGGGGCTACTAAACAGCAAAAATGAGGGGAGGATAATACCTGTGAAGTCCAGAGTGGGTTCTCTATGGTAGTGTAAGGAATACAGTGGGAACGAACCACGATGTTTTTCAGGTACCTCTACATATTCTTTTGTGCTAATGAGATATATTCATGATAGCAACATAAAAACCTGAAAGATAAA
Organism: Egretta garzetta; assembly: GCF_000687185.1. Classification (NCBI taxonomy): domain Eukaryota; kingdom Metazoa; phylum Chordata; class Aves; order Pelecaniformes; family Ardeidae; genus Egretta; species Egretta garzetta. Next base: position 2,611,499 of record NW_009259237.1, read on the forward strand.
TAACTTCTTAATTCAGACAAAACCAAATACAAATAATTAAATTTTTTTTCTGGTAATATTGGGATGACATCTTCCCTCTACAGCAATGGAACCAATACCGGTGGCATGACCCCCTGAAATTTAGTCCTGTTATTCTGAAGTTGATCAAGATGCTTTAGAGTAGGCTTTAGTCCTCCTTTCTCCTCTAATAAGAATAATTGCTTGTTTATTTGTACAGTGTCCCTAAGTACATTTCTCTAAGTTCTCTACTTCAGTGAAATACATAGCAAAAATGTTTGCCTAGGTTAACAAACATAACATTCTATCTTTAATCTTCCCTTTACATGTGACATCTGTGGCTGGAAACCTGGCTATACTTCAAGGAAATGTTTAGACTGTTTCTAGCAGCAGATAGAATAAGCTCTAACTAACATAGAGGATTTAATCTTGAATAGTGCTGAACATTGACAGCTTCCACTGAATCCTCTGGAATTCAGAACGTCTTTGTGTCAGGTTTCTCAGCACGATTATCTGAACTCATCTCCCTAATCTGGAATTGCTTTTAATGCTAAGGAATGAGTTCTGAGCCAATCTCTAATTCTGCATACAGGTTATGGTCTGAGCTACTCAGCTGACCTCAGTAGCTGGTACAGGAACTATGTACAGTGAAGTTTCTTCTTCTTTAATAAACTCAAGCTAGAGAGTTGTTATAGTTTACAGATGGTCAGAATAAAATTTGAACAACTGATATCCCTGTATTTTTGAAAAATTTTGCTTCAGGATATGTTTATGGTTCATGCACTTCTGAATAACTACCATCAACCTCGAATCAGGTCTAAGTAGAATCTCAGGATAATTAAACAGACGGGCTTTTATTACACAGGCGGCTGCTCAGGTGACAGGATTACTGCACTTATAAAGGTCATGTGGAAGAAATGAATCTTATCCCCATGCCTGCAGAAAATATTTGTTTCTAACGTAACTGACCATCAGATGACATGGTGAAGCAGAAAACACTTGAACTGATAGACTGATAGGTGTCATGTTTCCATGATTTGATTATTGATGTTTTCTACAGGTCCTATCTTAGGTAAAAAGCACAGAGGAAAACTGTGAATGATGTCACAAATATATTTTAGCCTATTTAATAATATAATGTGATCAGCCCTTTATATGTCTAACATTACTTTTTGGTTCTCGTTTAGTAGTGTACCAATATAAAATATATTTCTCAAAGATGTGGTGTCTATATATGCTTTATATTAAGAGGACCCGCAGAGAAGATAGGATATCCCACATAAATTGTAATTAAAAGTTGCCTCCTTTTATTTACTCAATAGCTAGAGTTAACGATTCTGTGTATAGTAACTAGTGAGAGAAAAACATAGGTCATTACTGCTCCTCCTAATGCAGAGAAATGTGGGTTTAACCAGATCTTGAATGAGACTCTACACTGTACCTTTTTGTATGATGCCAGTCCAATGAAAAATTAGTCTGTTCAAAACAGTACAGATGGTCCATTATTCAGAAGGAAAATTTTTATGTATGTATTTATATGTATATGTGCTGTATTGTGAATAACTGTGGAGAGGGAAAAAGAACGTGAATAATTATGGGCTGCTCCTATAAGTCTTCATAAGAGTGAAAAAACCTCACAAGAGTATTGTAAGTCTTTCTATAGTATCCAGAAGTTCTGAAGAGCAAAGAAATGGAGGCTATGCTTCTTTGGTACTGATGTCACTACCTAGACGTCAGTATTACAATAAATGTCACAAACACTTTTTGTAATAAATATTCCTCGATTGGAAAATGTGGGATCTGAATGAGACAAAGTGACAAAGCACAAACTCACTCCTACAAAATGAGGAGAATGCGTATGGTTCAATATTCTGTCAGGGTACAGCTGTACCTGTACAGCAAGAGATTCAGCTGAACCTTTATAAGTCTTTATCATTAACCTCTACAGTGTTATCACCTTGTTTTCATACTTTTCTGTTTTATGGGATCATTATCTTTGCCAGCCTACACCCTTTTATATCTAATTATGGAACAAATGCAATAATAAGCTGACTGTGGATAGATGCATTTTAAGGTTATGGAGCTCAGCTCTTCCAGAATCATAGTCAGATTTCTGTTCATGGTGCAACTCCTGGAGCAGGTTCATAGTGTACTTTAGGGGCAAAATCAAATCAAACTTTCTATGATCCAGAAGGAGTATCTATGGTACAACATATTTTTTCAGTCCACTTAGAGTTATGTCACAATGTTATGATCTAAATAGCTTGCTACAATATACTACTGTAAATCTGTCTCTCTGTTCACCCAAAATTTCTGAATATTTGGATTCAGCTGGCCCTTGCTGAGACCTTAGCTTGTTCAGAGAAGCGGGAATTAAAGCTTTCCCCCACTGTTTACCCAGTCATACCCAGTGTCATTAGTTTGGATCAGTCAGCATTGCAAGGCAATGAGAAGCTACCGCTTTGCCATTTGCTAGTATGGCTGGAAATGAGGTGAGAAGAGAGCTAGGTAACCTGCACAAATAGGATTTTCTACAGAGGTTGCCTCAAGATGCTGTACAATACACCCAGGCCTCCTTTGCACTGCACCTTGTTTATCTACATGCAGCAGACACGTCATTCAAGTCCTCTGGACTCCATGCTGCTTGAGGTTCAGTTTGCATAAAAATTTAGAAAGGAAGTAAAGAGTGGGGCCCTCTATATTTCATTCTGACCTCACATCAGTGTAAGTTCAATTAAATAGAATAACTATTGATTTAGGTCATGATTCACCCACTTTCTTAAGTAGACATCCAGTTTTAAGCACATGAATAAGGCAACTACTCATAAGAGGATGATGGCTTATATACTCAAAGTCAAGCATGCGTTTAAAAACTTTGCTTAACCGAATGTTTCAACATGGTGACCTGAGATCATACAGAAAAGATTGTTAACTTAAATATTTGTGTGTCCAGTAACAGAATGTTTTTTTTTTTTTTTTTTTTTTTTTTTTTTTTTTATTAGAAGGGACATTCTGTATTTATAATGGGGAGTAGCTAGGATCATAAATTTGTGCTTAAAACTAAAAGTTTATTTCCTTATTCTAATGCTAACAGTATAAATATTTGGACATCTAATGCTGTTTTAGTTTTTTCAAGTGATCAGAGACCATATCTGTTACAACATTCTACTATTTCTCTTAACAGGGGCTTTTATTGTTTGACTTTATGCTGCATAAGGAGTCCTACAATAGATAGTCTATGGAGTCCTAGCATATGTGCCACAGAAAAGTTACTAATAGAAGCAATCTGCTACTATTTTCAGGCATGGAAAAGGAAATTACCAGTAGCTGAACAGTAAATGTTATTTTAGACATCCTGAAATGCAATAAAGGAAATAGCGTATCTTAGCTAAAAAACTTTCTCACCTGGTTTTAATCTTCTGATTTGCTGAGAAATAACTAAAAAAAAAAATCTTCAAAATATATTAACAGAGTAAGGAACAATTAATATGTTAAAATGTTATTAAAATGCATATAATTACCCATGTGAAATAATAAATTATCTAGGAATATACAACACCTAAACAAGAAATAGGGAGGTTTCATTCTTATTCCTCTTTTGGCCTTATCAGAATTCATGTAGCAGAAAAATTTAAAGGAAGCCTGATCATTCCTGATAATCCTGGAAAAAAAAAATAAATCAGATATTATTTTCAGATCTTCTCTATATAATAGGAGTTAAAAGGGACAACTGTTGCAGGTGACCTATTTTGTAGGTTAGAGGTATACCTATAGATTGTATTACAGAATACCACTTAGAGTATATAAACTGCCCATAACATCACATAATGCCACCATATACTGTTTTTTCTCAGCTGGTAATAAGTATCCTGCTGTGCTAGGCTTATTTATTTCAGGAAAATATTGTCTCCTAAAGACTTGACACATCTCAAGTGGTAAGTATGCTCACACAAACTTACTCTTGGACCCTTAATTCAAAAGAAAGAGTGAAGGAAAAAACCACTGACTTCTTTCTAAAAGGCCTAACTCTAACTTACCATGGTTTCTGATTATTTTATTTATTTACAGTTTCAAATAAAATATTGTTTCTTTTTAAGATTCAGAGTTTTAACTAAAAAAGCCACATTCATGTTTTAAAGCAGTTAAGCCTTCAGTAGTCGTAAACAGAGGTATCTGAAAGGGGTAGGCATTTATAAGGAATCTCAGCTAACACATATTCATTAAATAGGAGAATGAGCTCGCTAATGTCATTGGTGCTGTAGTGAATAGTCATTGTAATATTTCAGCCATAAACTAGACTAATGATAGGCACAAGCTAGATAACTGAAGTCTGATATTTAAATATCCCTGTGAAAGGTAAAATGATTTCAGGGTGAAATAGAAGTCCATTTATACTAGAAAATTGGAAGTAGCAATCTTATCAAATCAAAACATTAAAAAAGAAACAATAATGTAAATACTATTTTTTAAAATATAAAGATGATTATTAGAGCTGTATGGAAATGCTTATGTTTACTGGAAGATGAATGGTGAACGAACTGCTGTCTGGCTCAGTGTCAGAAAATTGGCTTAATTGCATCCCTGCTATAAACTAAATTAAAACAATTGACTAAATTTAATTGACCATACCCATGATATAAAGAAACAAAATCCAACAGTGGATGAATGTTTTTGATTTCTCCTGTTTTCATGTAAGTACTGGACATTATTTTAATCTATCAGTATTATCCTTACTTCTTTTAAATAAATTATTCTGAGGGAAAAAATACTGATTTACACAAAAAGAATAGTAATACCATAGTGGATGTCCTTGCACCACAGTTGGTCACTAGAACAGTAGTTCTGCAAATACATATGCACGTGTTACTTTGAATTTTATTCAAGTAGCATCAAGCACATGTCTAAATGTCAGCATATCAGAGAAGGAGCAATATTAAAGTTGCCTTTATTAAAGCAGTCTATCAGTTTGAGTTCTGATTCATTCTTTAATACACATCAGCTGGTACAGGAGGGCTCTAATCTTTGAAAGCTGTGACAGAAGAACTTTGATAAATTCTGCTGTGGATCTTTAAAATGTTGTTCTCCAATATGGATGGCATCTCTCAGGTGAGGACTATCCAGGTCTTATCTTAGCCCTACCTTCCCTGCTGACTTGAGCTAGGTCAGCCAGGTGGCTGGGGTGCAGGACATGCACTCACTGGCGAAGAGGTGGTGTGGAGAGTGAGCTGGGGAAGGTCAGTTCTCAAAATCCTCCAGCATGTGTTTAATTTCTTTAATTAAAGTTGTTCCTTTGAACTCAATAAAGCTCTTCTGCAGCATAAAGCGTGGCAGTATGTGCCTTTGTAGGACTCTGACCTCGCTCTATTTTTAATCAAATAAAATGAAAGACTTTTCTGCAGTTTTGTTGTTGTTAATTGCCTTCCAGACATAGAAACATAGTTTTGCTTTTAGTCATTCAAATGTTCGAGATGTTGGAAACAAAAATAATCAGGAAACCTTTACTGGGTTCATTTTCTTAATTTCTCTGTCTGAATGCATCCATCTGTCAAAACATTCTTGTGCAAAACACGTAACATGAGGTACAGGTTTTGAATTCTTTCTGTGCATAGTTGGCTAATTTGTACAAAACCCACTTAAAATAGAACTAATTTTCCTTTTTGTGCTTTTTCAAGTTACTACATGGATGCTTTCCACAGATGGCAGAGATCCATGATACTGCCAGTCTTAAATTTTATCACAAATTTACAAGCCAGGATTTGAAATTACATGAAATTCAAGAAATCTCTTTTTTCTGAGCCTTTGGGTTCCATCTAGTTTACATTTTCAACTTTTCCTTGTACCTCCATAGCTAGGTCCTTAATTTCTAATATAAATGAGATTCCAACATAATGGTTCCTCTCCAAAAGGTAGAATGAGCAGAACGTTAGGCAAAATTTCAGCTATCCCTTTGATAAATTTGCCGGATTTAGAATTAGAATGATGTGTTAGAATTATGTCCCTTTCTTTGGAAAACTAATTCTTAACTCCATTCAGCTCTGTTGAAAGTTCTATGTCTACATGAGATTAAGATTAGCATTTTAATAATTTCTTAACCAATGAACTGTAAGTGCTGGGAACATTCCAAAGAGGGTCGAATTTATTAGTGATTAGTATAATCTCTCTTTCTCATTCTAGTAGGGGAAACCTGATCTGTCTTATTTTTATGGCTCACAAAATTAAGTAAAATAAATCATCAGTGGAGGAATTGTTTGGCTTTGGTTTTGATTAGTTTGGAGAACTATCTCGTGCTTGTTCACAGTTTTGCCACAGTGTGATTGTGTCTCACAGAAATTGTCCTGCAATTATTTTGTTTTCAAAACGTAGTCCTGATCCTGCAAACACATCATATATTTTCATGAGATGACGTAGACACTCTCACAATGCCAAATTCTATTTTTGTTTTCTCCATAGTGTAGCAAGAATGTAATTCCAAACCAACAACCTTTAAAATATGCATTCAATTTTATACGTTCAATGTACCCTACTGACATTAAGCATGTGTTAGTGTTTCCAAAAACGGGGTCTGAATCTGCTGACTCTCCAGAAAAAAGCAGTATTTGTCCTGTGATCTTAATAACATTATTTGCATAAATAGTACTCAGTTGAATAAGGAATTATAAAGGTGTATATACATTTAGCAGTGAAGGTGCTGTGTCTTCTCTGCCATAGAGATAGGAATTTAAGTAAGGAGTATTAGGAATTTTAGCTGGGGGTTTTTCTTCTGTTCATCCTTGTGGATAAGCGAAACACAGATATTAAAATGCAGTTAGTGTTCATCATCCATTATTCACCAAGTGACCTTAATAAGCCATTTTCAATGTCATGTAAAATGTTTCAGAGACTTGAATGGTTCTGGCAGCTTTTCTCACAGAAATACAGCTAAATTCAAGGAAGAGTATGGAAGACTGCCTAAACTGTATCACTTTGGTTAACCAACCTCGGCAAGGATTTATTCCCTGAAATGGATGGGATTTTGATGGATTACGTTAGTACCAGGTAGTGTTTTAATTAAACCTCTATCCTGCTGTTGAGAAAGAAAGCTTTACAATCAGTGAATTAAAAATAGTCCTTTCTTTTGGGGAAAGAGAGGAGGAAGGGTGGAGGTGATGCTTCAAGATGCAGCAAGTTTCTCACCAACCACAGCATGGAAGAAAACTCTTGCTTGAGCAACTTAGAGACTCTTCACTCAATCTTCCTCAGGCACAGCTCTTTGCTGAAGTCAGCAATCCCTGTGCTGCAGTTTCTTCTTGAAGCAGGTCAGGGACAAGAAGTTAGTACAAGTGATGTTTTTATTCCTCCTCTGATTGCCCTCCCTTTCTCTGCTTCAGCCCAAGAACCCCTGCATTTGGCTGTAGACTTTGGGAAGGGAACAGTTGGCAGCAGAGCGTGATCAAAAAGTGCATGCTGCATCTGGACCTACAGGTCTTCTCTGGCCTGTTTATCCACTCCTTGCCCCATCTGCAGTTTCAGCCGTGAAGTCAGAGGTGGTTTGCTTCATAAACACTCCAGCTTTTCCCTTAAATGGAAATATCAGGTTGCATATAGATTTCACATCAATGCTTTCCTTTTTCCTCAGTCTTTCATATTACTTCTGTGGGTGCTAACAGAGTCAGTCTTCCTATGATACCTGAAGTAAAAATCCTACAAAACTCCATGTAAAACAAATGTGATTTTATAGATGTAACTTTATCTTTGATACTTGCCACCAAACATACCCCATCCAGCATAAAACTGAAAGTTTAGAGTGCCTGAAGGCTACAAAAACTCTTAAAACAAGCCTACAAAATACTGACATTTATTAATGACGAGAATATTAAAAATCTTTCTTCAGCCAAGAAAGACCTGAAGTTACCACCCGGAATAGTGGTTTGCCTTTACAATATTTACAGCATCCAAATTCCTGTCAAAATTTGTCTGTGGTTTGTTTTTTGGGGCTAGACATCTGCTCTACATCAAACTCCTCAAATGAATACTGTATTAGCAGATATTTAAGTATAGTCATTCAAAAGAAATGTAAAAGCAGAAAAGCAGGCAAAACGCTCATGACTTCAAGGCTCACTTCAAAGGCTGGAGACCTCTGTACTCAGCTGGTGAGAGGGACAGGTGAGAGCAGTGTGAGTTTAAAGGGGTCACGGTCGAAGCCAGCAGAAAAGAGAAAGTCAACCAACTCCCAGTTTGGTTAAGAAAATTGTCCTTAATCCATCTTACTCTTGAAGGGCAGAATGTTACTTTGGGAGTGTTAATTATTTACCTTGTAATTAAAAATGAACCAATTACTAACCAAGTCAGGATCTGTAGAATTTAACTAAGAATCTAATTTACAACTCATTTTCTGAAGGCTGAGTGTAAAATTGTTCATTAAAAAGCTCTTAACGCCTCTTTTTGTTTTGAATATGTTCTTAGACTATAACGTGCTGTTTTCTAGAACCCTTGAAACTGATCTAGAGAGTTGGACATTCTGCTAATGAAATCTCTGGGAAGGTAGAAGGTGCATTGATGCATATTCACATCCCAAATCTTTGTTCTTGAGGACTTGGCCATTCAGATTTTTGCTCTGATAATTGAATAGCTCAGCTTTTGAATCAATGTTGTGCAGACATGCATGGATACTCTAGCTCTCCAGTATCTTGAAAAAAATGTGAAACAGTGAATAAGAGATATATAGACAGGAGGCATTATTTGCTTGCTCAGTGCTATCTACTGCTTTATTTTTGTGCTTATTTCACTTCTGTGCTATAATTTAGATTTTTAGAATTATCTTTTGAACTACTGCATAAGAGAAAAAGGAAAGAAAATCAGTTCTGCAGGTAGTAGCCACATATAGATGCATTCATTGTGTATCATACACATGAATTGTCTTCACTTGCACAAGTGAAAGCTTATTACTAGTAAGAACAAAAAAAGTAGAGTGAAAACAGCCTAGTCTTGTAGTTTCTGTTTTATCTACTTTGCAGTGACTTCAGATCTGCTGCAGGGAATCAAGATAAACAGAAAATACTTATTATTGATAAAGACTAATGAGTCCTGTGTTTTCTTTGTTTCTCTAACCAGTTTTTCATTTTTTATTTAATGGACCACCACAGTGCTGTGGACTGTGAGTTGTAAACCCTACATAGAGATGTTAATTTGTTGAATGAAAGATTTTCATTAATGTTTTTCAAAATCATGGAAACTTTTCCACTGCTCATATCTTTCACCTAACTTGTTTTTGTTGAGATCTCATGTGTCAGACTTCTAGGAAGATTTTCCATGTGGTACTGGGTAGGAAGGATAGAGATCCAAGAACTCTATGAATAGTCAGAGGGCGGAAGAGCATATGCAACAATACTCCATAGCTGAAAATATTTCCATTGAAAAAATGACTATAGGGTAAAAATGAGAGGTGGGTGTCAGATTGCATAAGTTTTTTCTTTTCTCTCCATGTGCAGATTAGCTCAAAATCTTCCATTCCCTTTTGCCTTGCAAATGCAACAGTATCCCTGACATTCAAGGAGAGAGTAATTTAATTTGCTGTGCTGTCTTAATCAGGGACTTATGTGCAGTAAAATCTGACATTTTTATCTAGATGTTATTATGTAAAGCAATGAGCTGGGGGACCAGGTTCATGTTACAACTGTTGACAGCTAATGTTTTTCAGTAAGTCATGCAGCAGCAGAGGAGTGCCACTTTCCCGTTCCCACCGTACTGCTGAGCCACTGCTGCAAGGGTGACAATGTGTAACAATGGAGGTTGGAAAGATAAAATTGAAGTTGACATGAAAAGCGTGTGACAAAGAAGCCCTACAACTGATACCCATAGCTGAAAAATCTGTGCGAAACTTGTTCACCACCTGACTGATACCCAAAGAGAGTTACATTATTCTTTTCGTTGAAGAAGATTGGTGAGCACTCCTCAATAAATTCCAAAGGCAGGCCTGTAATGAAGTGGAGCTGATGCAAGTTGGCACAGTTTTAAAATTCACCATATGTTCTAGTTCAGTTAAGATGTATTTCTGTTGCTTTATGCTTTTTGCATCCTTGATCTGCAAGACTAATAAATAGGGTGTGATCTCTTGCAGTTACCATTGCAGTGTCAATGGCACTAAGCTGTTTTGGCCTGAATACCTGTAATAAGACACCTGAATACCTGCAATTAGAAATGCAAATATTGTTCTCGTTGAGCAGTCCAAAATCAAGCAATGCTGCTGACTTCAACAAGCTTTGTAGCCAGCCAAGAAACATGCAACAAAGTGTAGCATTTTCAACATTAGTCATGTCCAATGGTATTTACAGCTTTTCTAGCTCATCACTTCACCTAAAACATATGGGAACACAGGCCTGACCAGAGAAGTTATGTACTCATTTTGACCTAGCCGGTTTAATCAATGTGACTATATTTCCTACTACCTGAAGCTCCTGAAAGCTTTGTTAAGCATAATGCATTACAATAATCCAATTTAGATGTGACAAAAATTATTGTTCTTCTGCCAAGGCATCTACTGAACTGAAGATTGTCTTTCCCAAAGTAAGGGTCACAACCTTCAGTGGGACTGCAAGCCTAACAGTAGTGTAATTATTTATGCTAGTGTAATGAGGCTGATGAAAGTGGGATTTACTGCCAGAAACAAGCTGAGGAGATTTTTATGGGTCTGACTAGACTATTCTGAACAGGAGCGCTTGCTCTTCAAATCCTACCCTTTCTCCAGCCCCTGATTCAGACCTTAGAGATGCTTTTTTAGGAGGGTGAGAAAATTAATATTTTCAAATCTATTCTACTTATTGCAGTCTCTGAATCTGCTAAATTTTAGTTTAGATTAATATTTTCTTCAGCTCCTGTGATAAATATGGGAAGCATTAGAAAAAAATCTGTAGGCTCCTAATTGGTTTCCAGTGATTCATTCAGCACATTTATAAATAGGAAAAAAAAAAAGCGAACAAGAGAGAGGAGAGTCTTTAGAACATACACTGCCCATTTTACCCAGTGGCCAAAACATTTTTGTAGTACGTAATTAATACTAGTTTGTCAGTGGTGAACTCAGTGTTGAAGTAAATTTCTTAGCCTGTTTCCTACCTTCTAGTGTTATTCTTCCTTGGATTCTGAAGAGTGGGTTAGAGAAACCTTATCTGCAGATAAGCAATGGGCATTTGTTCTCTCTTTTTATCTTCTAATTCTCTGTTCAACATCCATGTCATAGAGCACAAGGACAGTTGACATAATTTATTATTTCAATTTTTAGAAATTAATAGCTTCAATAGTATGGTAGTTGGAGTTCAGATGTTCCTTCATGCAAAGAGGGAGTCCATTATAATGCTAGAGATCGTGTGGTAAACTATAAATTAAATGGTGGTCCTGGAATGCACAGACATCACCTTTGACTGCAACTGCAGACTCAGTGAGGTCTCCGTGATGTACATGCAATTAAACCTGGTCATTGTCTCTGAATAAAATTAAGAGTAGTAAAGCAAATTTCAGAATAATGTAAGTAAGTATTACCCTACTTTTTTTAGACTACATCTTAGCAATCTTTTATCATACACTAGATTCTTAATCACTGTCAACTCACTATACATTCCTTTTCAGTAAAGAACAGTGATGTTATGCAATGTTACTATGTAGATCATACCCTGTTTTTTCTAGTCCTATTTTGAGAAAATACATCTGAGTAAAACTACATCTTTGGTGATGCTAAGTCTTCCCCCAGCAGTTAACATTTCATCTTTATTTATGTGACGTGACTTTATGCTTTGCAGTTTTGGCAGATGGGGGAATGATTTTCTTCACATTTTTCATATGGTGAAGAATTTACAGGAGCTAGTTTAGCAATAGCAAGCGGAGGAGGCTTTGATTTGTTTACCTAACATATGTGTCACACATAAAAGGCAATGTCCTTCCACTGTAGTTGTTAATAACTAGCTGTTCCAAAGGGATTTGTGCCAACACAAAATCCACCACCACAATTAGCAGCAATAGGAACTTCAGCTGGCAGCAGCAGTGAAGGCAGTACAGATTAAATGACTCTGTGAACTGTCCCTCCAAATTAAAACTGATGTACATTGGCAAAAAATAAGAAAACTCACACCACTGTTACTCCTTACACTCTATTCTACTCTGGTAATAATTAGAGAAAACAGTGCTGTCTGGGACTCGCTATTTTTCACATGACATAGATTCACCCCATTAATGACCAGAATCTGAGTATTCATACCAATAAAACACCTCACATTACAAAAACCTATAGATGACTTTCAAATGCTTGAGGATACAAATAACCTTTTGGAGAAGGTTAATTTGTAGAGGCATTTGTCAGTTAGGTACCCGTTACTGACTTCCAGCTGGTGTTGCACATGTACTTCCAAAAAGTCTGCTTAGCAATTCCACTAAATGACATTCAAGAAATTATTTTTTTCTGCATAGAAAATCTTCCAGGAGCTACAAAATCTCTACAAAATAGCATTCATGATAATACCTCTGTAGTATACCATATGATCTTGGTCTAGAGCAGGTAATTGTCAGAGCTGCAATAACAAACCCTCCCTCTTTTCATGAACAATGGCTGAATTAGGCTACTCTCTCTACAAAAAAAAATAAATGAAAAAAAATAGTGTAATGAGGATTTGAATAAGTATTTTATTGTACAATATTAACTGATAGAATGGCCCAAGTTTCTTTGGAGTGATTCACAGTTTTCTGTCTCACAGTTTCCTGTATGACATACTTTCAAAATACGAATTATTTTCCACAGTTTAAATGAACCCCTAGCGATGCGCTAGAGCACCTCAGAAATATTTTAGGCTTAAGAGTTTTCCAAACCTAGCCTTTGAATTCATGAACACAGTAAAACATCTGATTTGTAGGTCAGAGTGTGCAAAAAGCACAGCTGTTAACCATGACCTTGAATAGGCTTTGCAGCTGCAGTTCTGTTGCAGCATTAAGAGTGACACATCTTTGTAGCATTATGCACTTTGGGAAATGACGTATCTTAAACTCCGGCTTTGCATCCCATTCCTTGTATTTATTATGGACAGAATTAAATCTCGCAAGCCAATCAAACATGTCAGTCCTCTCCTGGTCATTCTGAAAGCACAGGGCAACCAAAAGACAGAAGCTTTGCAAATGTACAGGGAACACCATGTAGTTTTGTCAGTAACTTTAGTATGTGCATGACTAGGTATGTGCCAAATTTACGCACATTAATTTGGACACTTTTGATGTAGAGTTCTCAGGACTAGAGCAATTGCTTTGGTGTTAACAGTTAAAAGATTCCATGTAAATAGATGCCTGGTGCCATACTCCAACAGTAGTTAGATGTTCCAGTGATAACAGTTTGCCAGGATGCAAGGCTAGTGGAAAAAAAGCCAAATCCAATTAAAATGTATCATCAGGTAAACGTGCATTTTGGCAGCAGGACAGAATTATTCACTCCAGGCTTAATTCAGGACACAAAGCAAACACTTCTCTTCATAAGAAATGTGACCTGTTACCAGCAGCGTATGCTAAACTGTGCATCTAGCCAGTTAGGTCCACCAGCACCACATCAGGAGACACTAATTCTACAGAATATTACCTATACAAATCAGATGCAATTTCCCCCAGTATAACTGTTCCCTGATGAGTGCCCAAGTACTGGGCTAACCCAATGGATCATTTGTTCAAGCTCAGGGAAGCTCAATCTAAGTCGTAACAGCACTGAAGGCCACCATACGCCACAACTGAAGCCTACAATTCTTTTAAACAGCCTTGCTAGCCTGTTTGAACTTCTTGAAGCCACTGGAAGGTATCTACAGGCTTGTGAGCAGATTAGAAAATTACACCACTCCCAGAAATGTAACAAATCAGAATAAAACCCAAACCCCCACATTTGCTTATTGGCTGTAACACAAGACCTTCAAGCCAGGAAAGGACTAAAAAGTAGAACATTGCAAGCTTGGGTTTATCAGTATAGACACAAGACATCTAACTAAAGGCACGATATAGAGGACTGTTCCTGTCAGAGTTGACAAGAAACAGCCTGAAGATGAACAATAATATAAAGGGTCAAGACATCCCTTCCCAATATAAGCTGGTGATGTAGAGTGTCTGTAAAAGCAGGGTTTACTTCTTAAAGAAACTGTCTGTTAAAGAAAAGGACACAGGATATTCTTGATTCATCTTGTTCCAGAACTTTATCATGTGTAAATCTGCATAGTCTGCATATAACATTTTGTACAGTGAAAAAAGGTCAGTATAAAAATACTGCTCTCATTCTTTGTCCATATTATGAGAAAAGCACAGTTTATCATAACAGGAAATAATCCTTTATTATAAAATCTGCATGTAAACAAGTAACAAATTAATAGAATAACAGTTAATGGAAGTGCAAATTAACTTCATAAAATGGTATCTGTTCTGTATTTAACTATATATATATAATATATAATTTGTTTTCTCCCATTCTAATGTGGTTCTAGTCCCCCCTCCCCACATTTAAGTTTAAAAAGATTTATCATTGCTTGCTTTATACTAAAAAGAGTGTACGAGCCTGCGTACAAGTTTAAGTTTTGCTCTGCAAACTAGACGAGTCTATGGTGATACTTATCATCATCCTTTCTTATCTTTGCATCTCTGGTATCCACAGGACAAGAGGATATATAACATATGTACACAGTGAAAATGTGGGCATGTCAAGCCACTTGTTTAAAGTTAGTTCATTTACTTGCACACATTGAAACTTAAACCATTTATCAATGAAGCAGACATTGTAGTGTAACTTCCAGACTTGCTTGCGCACCTTAAGGCATGAACGAGAGTCTCAATTGATAAGTCACTCTTGTTATCACCATGAGGATCGTCTATACACTTCTCATAACAGTCAAATGCTTGTTCACCACCCATGTGCAACATCTGGCTTGCTGAAAGCTTCTAAAGCACAGATAAGTCATGGCAAGACTTTGATTTTGCTTTGAAAGCCATCTTCTTGTTGTTCTTTGCCACAATTCTCCCAAGGAATCGCTTTGCCTTTTTGCCTATGCTTTCTCTTCTTTTTGTGTTGGCCATTCTCCTAGCGTTGTCTTCTTTACTGTCTTTACGAAGTCTAATTTGCCGAACAATACCTTCAAACAGGTCCTTGACATTATGATGAAGAGCAGCTGAAGTCTCGATGAACTTGCAGTCAAACACAACGGCACAGGCCCGTCCCTCTGGATGGAAAGAGAAAAAGGGAGATGAGTGGAGATAGACTTTTTTCTTTATATATACTGGCAGAGAAACAAAACAAAAATTGACTTTAAGTAAGGAAAAAGCCTTTAATGCCATGCAAGTGCTTTACTACGTGGTAGGAAAGTCCAAATTTGCACTCATGGTTTTGCCCCCTTACTCTTCTTGGCTTTTTTGTGGTATGGTCAGAGTTCTCATTAGACCAATGCTACTGAATATAAGGCAACAATAGTCCTCTAGGCAGACCATCCCAGTATTGTTTAAGAGCTAAAGCTGATAGAGGAGAGGCACTTGGATACATGCTTGCTGTTTGATAGGAAACAGCGTGAGGTACAGAAAGAAATGGTTTTTATTTCTTCTGGAAGTTGTTGAGCAATTCTGTACCTCTACCTTGCTGTAATAACAAGTGAGTTTTCCACACTAGCTACAAATGAAGCTGATACAGTCCCCAAGGTCAAGTCATTGAACAGATCGCTAGAGGTCATGAAGTTGTACACCATTGGGTTTGACTAGGACTGCGTTCAAAATGCAAGACGCTCAATGGCCCAGACATAAGCACGTAACTCTGGAACATTGCTGCGGTGCAAATTTCCATGTTCTACTTGGCAAAGTTGTAAACCTGAGCAAAGTACTGATGTCGTGACTAGGACAGGTCAACCATGCACTGCCACCAGCCTGAAAAAAAGTAGTAATCTCCTGATGAACTCCAGTCAGTTCCCTGTGCAGGCATTTAACACAGGGAACATGGCAAAAACAGACAGCAAGAGATGGTTCATCATCACAAGGCACCGCTATTTCAGAGTATTCTTCCCAGTGAAACAAAAAAACAAAACCACCAAATGTTTAAATAAGTGAAATTAATACTGTGGTGTTGGCAGTGATTACTGTGCTCTAGTTACGGAAATGCTAGCTGGAACTAGCTGAGAAAATTCTCACTGATCACGACTGGAGAACACATATAAAAAGACTTCAAGTTGTGAGCCTGGCCCCACCAGCTCCACCCAAACATGACGGAATCACTTCCAGAAGAAAGAGAATAGTGCAGGCTGTACGAGATCACCCTTTCCAAAGGCTGCCTGGGTTCTATGATATGGCCTTCCTTTCCCTTAAAAAGCATAGCTCGAGCTACCAGATCTTGAGACTGGCGAGTGCTGCTGCACACATAACATACAATTAAACCCTTTCTGTTAACACCGACCAAAAAATGAATCGTACACAAACAGTATGCTAAAGCTGCGGGTCTGACGCATTTCTTTTCTCTTGCACTGCAGTTCAGAGCATTGCTCTGCACAGTCACAAATCTTCCCCCGCCACCATCTCCACTGTTTCCTGTGGTACCAAGTCCCTCAGCATGAAACAGCTCCGTTTCTCCAGCGTGCCTCAGAATCATACATTTTTCTACATCAAAACTGGACCATTTCTCTCAGCTGTGATCCTCCATAGCCTTTGCTGCTAATTAGACATTACTGTGTAAATGAACAGTGTCTCTTACCATCAACTGAGACTTCCCGGGACCTGACCAGGTCGCTTTTATTGCCCACAAGAATAATAGGAATGTCTTCCGTTTGCCTTGCTCTTCTTAGCTGGATTCTTAGCTCAGAAGCTTTTTCAAAACTAACTTTGTCGGTCACTGAGTATACAATAATATAGGCATCTCCCATTTTCATACAGTGGTTCTGAAGCCATTGGCTGTCATCCTAAAACAAAAGGGAAAAAACAGATTTATTGCACTGGAAAGTCTATTCAATGCTGATTAATGATTTAATTATTGTAAGCATCTTAAGGATATTTTTCTCAGCTTTTATAATAAAAGTAAGCTAAACACCCATTATTTCCTTTATATAGATTTTGTTATTTAAAATATATCACAAAACCAAGTTCTCTTGTTTCCAGAAATAATATCAGGTCTGCACTGATCAGATTGTGAATCTCTAATTTTACAGTAATTCCCTGGGCTGCTCATGTAAGCTGCTGCTTATTCAAAGCATTAAGGGATTCCCTCTCCAGCCCTATTCAGGTTTTTAAACTGCCTGCCTAGCTACAGGAAATTAATTGCAGGAGAGAGCAAAGGCAGCGTGAATTCTATTTTTTAATGTCACTTTGTTAACGTTACTGATCCGATCAAAGAAATAGGCAGGCATAGTTGTTGTGTTTCTGCTTTTTTTAAAAGAGTGAACCGCTGACCAAGCCACTAAAAAAAAAAAAAAAAAATCTCAAATCTGTAAGTACCTGCTCCCATATATCAAACACCACGAGAGACGCTTCTTCCCCGTCCACTACAATTGATCTGTCGTAGGTATTTCCTACGGAAAGAGAAAGTTCAGAAAAAAGTAAGTTACTTT
>NW_009259237.1:2630135-2648570 GCF_000687185.1 Egretta garzetta
GGGAGACCGGCAGGGCCTGGCTGTGGCGCTTGCTTCCACTCGCAGCCCTGCGTCAGAGCGCGCGTGTCGTATGCAGAGAGGTTTCCTCGGCTTGTTAAAGCTCTATGTCATTGTGCAAAAGTTTAAGTATAGTCCTGGTTGTCTACAGTAGTGTTAGGAAAAATATTTTGCAATATTTGCATTACTTCGTGCTTGCTTTACTTAATGTTTAGGAGCAGGTTATGAGAAAAGCACCTGTGCTAGGCGTTGCACTTGCATAGTAAGCTTGCCAGTGTGCCCACATGCAGTGTTAACGGTATGAGGCCAATACAAAACATAGAGGTCAAATTCTTCTCTTGATTTCACCTGAGCAGCAAAGTGAGACAGTGAAAATCTTATCTGCTAAGTGGCACAGTCATTACCGTGTGATCGGGTGAAGAAACGACTAACCAGATAACTATACTTGTATTCTGAATGGCTCACCGAAGAATCCTGTATACAGTTTATTGTTTACCTAGCAACCGAAACGTGTTAGACATTTAACAGCCAAAATAGCTCTGGCTTCTGCTCCCAAAAGATTACAGCCCGGTCAGTACGGGAAAATCCCTGTGACTCTCTAGAGGGATAGTTGCCATCACATTTGTGAAAGTTTAAGGGTTTACAAATCAGCTGCAGAAACAAGGCTAAAGAAGGCAAGAGATAAGGAGGTGATGGAAATGAAGTTACAGATGTAGGGAATAAAGTAAGGGAAGGAAAAGAATCTGTGGAATTGGGCTATGGGGTTGCATAGCATGTTAAAATATAAGCATAGTAAAAAACCAAAATATAAGCATAATGAAATATACTATACCAGCTCAGAAACGTCTTCTTTCTTGTAACATGTTAAACTTCTCAGGCTACTTAACTACGAGAAAGATCAACATGAAAAATACTTTGAAGGGACTGACCACAGGGAATGGATATTTTTTTCCTATGAAATTAAGTGAGTGAATTTTCTGTTATTTTCAGGAGCTAATTATAATTCTCCAGTCCATGCTCTTGGGGTGGTTTTGGCCCTTGTGCCCTGATAACTGCTGTTTGAAGTGTTAATGTGGCAGTTAAAGATCACCAAGTGCTTGCAGCAAGTTCTCTCTGCCTGTCTCACAAAACAGCAACCAAAATAGCCTTGTCAGTTTAAATAGTCAGCGTGTGGTGGTGAAACGAAGTGAGTGCTTCGGTTAACTGAACTGAAATATGAACTTCTGGTTAGCATTTTAAATCATATTTAAATAAATTATGGTTAGCATTTGAAGTATGTGGTGTATCCAAGTAATAACTTGGATAAACTGGAATCTGCCAAACCATCTTCATTAATCTGTATTTATATACAGTTAATTATGTAAATACACTTCCAGAAATGGTTTGTCTTCAGATAACTTTTTAAAAATGTGAATGTTTCTGCTTAAAATTCTCACCTGAAAATATTCTGAGTGGGTTTATAAGTCTTTCGGACCAGTCTTTCTTGAATGCCTTTACTGTGTGTCAGGGTCCAACTTTAGAAGTTGACATATAAAGTCGGGGTATTTTTAATTCTTTTCTGTGTGAAAGAAGGGAAATCTGAGAAGCATCAGAATCAAAGATACAGTGCCACTTTTGTGCCGCATATAGCACTACTGACTGGAACCAAACTAAAAATGGGAGTTTCACTGACAGGACTTAAAGAAGCCATATTTTTTCCAGGCCTTTTGCTGATGAGAATTTTTTAATGATGTAAATGCAAGATAGACCCCTTGCTAGCCAAAAAATAATAGGAAGGGCATATGCAAAAGTGCTAAATAAAAAATTTGAGAGAACAGTGTTTTAGTAGGAAAAGTGACTGAAAATAAAATAATACCTAATAGAAATCATACAAAAAATTCAGGACTCTCGTTTTGTGCCAGCACCCAGGTACAACTAATGAATTAATGGTTATAGAATACCAGTGCACCTACAGGATACTACTCGGGATCTGGCACTGGGTTCTGTGAATGCCCTTTAACCGAAACTGAGATGGCCTCGGATCAGGTCCCCGGGGCTTCACTTGTTCCTAGAGGGGTGGGTACAAGTTGCACAGAGGAGCGCTGTGCCAAGGCAGTTAGCTCCATCCCCCGCAGGATTTGTGCCTGGAACCAAAGAGGGGGGGAGATCACAGGGGTCATGTAGCTGGTTTATCTCCTTTGATCTTAATAGGTCCAGCTATTTTGTGAAGTTGGAAGGAATTAACAGATAATTCAGGTTAATCACTTGAGACACATAACGTGCTTCTTCACATAGCATGTCATTCTATTTGCTGTTAATTATTTCTATATATTCGTGCATACATTACCATGGCACCTCCTGATTTCAGTGGGGTGCATATGAGACCACAGGCATGAATGCTGATTTTTTAGTTTCTTTGAAGATTTTTCAGACTGTCTCCTTTCTCATCTGCCCTTCATTTCCACTTCAATGTGACTGTGCTTCTAGCAGATACATTAACTGTAACTTACTTCTATTTAAAAGATATTTTCATGTCTTGCTTTTCTACTCTTATTTTCTATTGTTCTAGCTTCTACTGGTCTAGGGTTTGTTTTAATGAAATGAGTGCTTCAGACACATACTGTGGACTTGATATTTTTAGTAAGCCTAATATGCCATTCCTTACGTATTGAAATGGAAACTGGAAATTTTATAATTTTGATGGATTTTACGTAGAGCCAGACCTGGAATCTATCAATGTCGAAGGTAAAACTCCACTCCAGCCTGTGTGGCAGACTGTAAGTGCACTGAATCAGGGTTATCAGGGTAGCAGTGGTACCATCTCCGGTTCTTGAGTCATGGGTGACTCCTGAGCAACTCAGGTGCCTGCCCCCTGCAATGGCTGTGTCATGCAACCAGCAGCAGAGCTGCAGCCCAAGGGCTGCTGTCTAACCCAGATCATCTCTGCATGAGGAGATACCACTCAACAAAAGTAACAAGCAAATTCTGCTGAGGCCAGAAGCACGGGTAATTTTTGGTCTCAGGGACCCCAGTCAACTACATGCTAATTATCAGGGTATTCTGGGGTCCTGGCGGAGCCACTGTAATCTCCCATTTGTGAATCAATCCAAAAGCTTTACTTTTGCTTGGCTGCCCAGCATCTGCAGTGTCTGTCCTGTGGTTCTCATGGAAGAATTTGATCTGAGACTTAGAAGGAAAGGAACACTGATGTCCTATATTGTGTGGAATTGAGTACAAAGCTCTCTGAAAAGGGAATACTTTTTTTTTCAGTTTCATTTCATCTTCCTATGATTTTCATTTTCCTTATTTCATATGTTTTTCACTTAAGGTGCCTTTCTTTCTATTTTACTGGTGTAGCATATCCAGTTTCTTTTTTTCCTGTTATCTTATTCCTTACTTATTCTCTCTCTACTTTTTTACCCTTTCAGTTTTTCTCTAGCTGTTGAGAAGAATCAGTGTTCACTTCTAGTGCACTTTCTTGGCCCGAGTACTTTTCATCATATAGAAAAAGTAAAATGTGCATTCTGATCCTGTTTTTCCAGTTATTTACTTCTGGTAAAAAGCTTATGCCTGGAGTTTCTTTATGCTATATTATGTGCAGAGTGCATTTCCCGGTCTAAATGACAAGCACAGACTTTGCAGGGGGTGCAGTGGTAACTAAGCATGTATAAACTAACATCTAACCTCCTCCCCTTTGAATTTTCAGATGAAAAAGCAGAATTTTGAGGGTTGAATTAACTGGATGTGATTCTAACTCATCAGTGTTTGTTCAGGGTCAAATGCCTATTACAAATAACTTTTTTTTTTACATCAAATTAATATTATCACTGAATGCCAGTTTTTGCTTTTGCTGCTGTCTTACATTGGAATTGTTTCACATTTGATTAGGAATAATAGAAATATTTTGAACAGCCCAAAGACTGGATTGGCAGCAGTGAGGTTTGGGAGAAAGTATTGTTCTCTGTGTGGCTCTACACTGGAAATCGTGGGTTTCTCCTCTCCTTGCTTTTCAACTCATCTGCACTGCCTCAAGTCTAATTCATCAGCCATTATGTGGGTGAACTTATTTCTATACAAACTGCAGAGATATCCACAAAGGTCTGTTCTTGCCAAGTTACATGAAGCGTTGCTCCTGCAGAAGCACAAGTCTGGCTACCTCCCAAATACCTGGACTAAAAAAGAAATAGCAGCATTTATTATTATTTTAATTACAGAACTGACAGACTCAGGCCAGTGGGAGAAGAGACAGAGGCAGCAGTAGGAAATGTGTTGGGTTTTTTTAACCTAAGCAAGGCCAAGTGCAAGGTCCTGCACCTGGGTCGGGGTAACCCTCGGTATCAATACAGGCTGGGGGAAGAAAGGATCGAGAGCAGCCCTGCCGAGAGGGACTTGGGGGTACTGATGGATGAAAAGCTGGACATGAGCCGGCAATGTGCACTGGCAGCCCAGAAGGCCAACCGTACTCTGGGCTGCATCAGGAGAAGCGTGGCCAGCAGGTCGAGGGAGGGGATTCTGCCCCTCTACTCAGCTCTGGTGAGACCTCACCTGGAGTACTGTGTCCAGCTCTGGAGCCCTCAGCACAAGAAGGACATGGAACTGTTGGAACGGGTCCAGAGGAGGGCTACAAAAATGATCCGGGGGCTGGAGCACCTCTCCTATGAGGACAGGCTGAGAGAGTTGGGCTTGTTCAGTCTGGAGAAGAGAAGGCTACGGGGAGACCTGATTGCGGCCTTTCAGTACCTAAAGGGGGCCTATAGGAAAGATGGGGAACGTCTTTTTAGTAGGGCCAGCTGTGTTAGGACAAGGGGAAATGGTTTTAAACTAGAACAGGGTAGGTTCAGGCTAGAGGTAAGGAAGAAATTTTTTACAATGAGGGTGGTAAAACACTGGAACAGGTTGCCCAGAGAGGTAGTGGAGGCCCCATCCCTGGGAACATTCAAGGCCAGGTTGGATGGGGCTCTGAGCAACCTGATCTAGTTAGCAGTGTCCCTGCTCACTGCAGGGGGGTTGGACTAGATGACCACTAGTGGTCCCTTCCAACCCTAAACATTCTATGATTCTATGATTCTATGAGATAGAGGTACAGGGAAATGAAAAGAACCCCCCATTTTTTCCTTATCCTACAAAAAGTGCAAATGCGGTGTCAAGTTGTCCTCACCATCACCCTTAAAATCACAGATTAGTGTGTGCTGAACAGATATAAGCTAACTGGTTCAGTTTTTGGGTTGTATGCAAACACGTTAGACCTGTTCATGTGTAGCGTATGGTAAGTTGCATTATCTTGCAGTTAATACATAGGGTTTTAAAAGCAGGCTACAGTTTGAACTGTAAGAGTAACTGTAGCAATGGTGGAGCTTTCAGCCTTAGCACTAAATCCTTTGTCAGAAAGCTTAATAAATGTTGCATCCATGCTGAACCTGCATTTGGACATTCCCAAGGGAGGGCAGCACACCCCTTTGGCCAAGAAGCCATGCTTTTTCTCATAATTACTCTTGTATTTAATGACAGGTAATATTTTTTGACTGAGTAGTGGTAGCCATGAATTGGGGCTGCAACAATAACATGTGAGAAAGATGAGCTTTGGAGTTGATAGAAATCAACATTGTTTAGAAAGCTCGCATAGAGTGCCGAGGAGGAAATGCACGCAAAACCCTAACTAAATCCACTATTATGTCTACAAAATTAATCAGAAATTGGTTCCTCGCAAGCTACTGTGCTTCCTCTCAGCTCCAGACCAGAAATTCTAAAGATCACTGATAGGCACTGCAAAAGAATGCAGTACTGTGGGCATTTTTCAGGTAGAAAATGATAAAATAGGTAAATTTTCAGTCCACTGCTTGTAACATAAAGCAAAGGCCTCTGTCTTTCTGAAACTCTTGTGAAAGTGTGCAAGAGTGCAAAAAATAACATGGGATAAGAATAACTGGAAATGTGGTTCATCTTCCTGCTGCTCTGAATTTCTCACTGCTTTGAGTAAGCTCAAAGACTTCTACTACTAGATAACCTCATGAACAGCTGAACCAGGTGAATCATTGCTCTGAAAAAACGTTGCACAAGTGGCATATCTAATTTCATTTTTGCCCGTTCAGTTCCCCCACTTCTTTTTCCAAGAGTGCACTATACCATTAGTAAATTATCCTGTTAGAATATACTTGGGAAAAGCATAGTCTCAGTCTAACTTCAGATTTGCACTGATTTTTAGTTTTTCAGATTTGGCTTTACTTCTTCCCAACACGGTAACAGCTCATGCTATACCCTGCTACAAGAGTCAGAGTTTGGATACCCCTCAGTTTCCTCAGTCACCGTGGAACAGACTCATTAGCATGTACTGTATGTGATCAGCTGTTTGCTCCTATTGCATTTCAAGTTTGGAGTAAAATCAGAACATGACCTAAGATACTTCCATAATTATTTTCTTTTATCACCCCTAATTCCTCTTTTTCAGTATTAAAGCTGTCCTGGCCAATGTGCATGACATACATCATCTGTCCATGAGTGGAATGCTAAATATCCTGTTACAATTCCTGTGGGATGTGTACTCCTTAGTGTGGATTTCAGAGGCTCTTTACAAGAAATATCTAGAAGTCTGATGCCATGAAAAGGTTTCTGAATTTACAGATTGCAACAGACACTTGGTTTAAGGAGTGGGCAAAGTAAATGGCTGGCTGCCTGTCTTACTAAGAAGTACATAGTGGTAAGGAAGCAAATTGCAAATGTAAGATTTATTGTTTACCAGCAGTAGCTCTTGGCAAGATGAATGAATCTATTTACAATAACAAATTAAAGGAGCTGTACTGGGTCAGACTCAACTTACAGCCAGCAGCTGTCAGTAGCAGATATCTAAAGAAGAATGGACTGTAAGAACATGATAAACAGGGTTTAAACTCCCCCCCCATACAACCACCAGGCTAAAAGTATTCCTTTTGTTCAGAGGCCCTTGATGTGTTTTTTCTGCATATTTTTCTAATTGCTTTTTAGCCCATGTAGATTTTCAATATCCTGCAACACCTCCGTTTACTGTATTGTGAAGCAGAGAATAAGATTTCTCTCATGTCTTCTTCATACACGTAATGATTTTATAGCTTTCTTCAATAATTACCTCTCGTGGCTGAGGAACCTAGAGCATTCAGTCACTCCTTGTATAAATACGACCGCTGCTTGCCATTCTCTGTGTCTTACTGAATACATCTTTTTAGAAGTCAGGGGACCAGAAGCACACAGATTAGAAACACAGATTACTCAAACTGCATGTGCCCATGGACTTCCACAGTGGGCAGTGATGCTTTCTGCTTGCTTTGTTAATCCTGAGAATTCCTAGCACCTGTTTACACTGTCAGCTGAGCACTGAGTAACATTTTCATGGACCTACTGTAACTCTCTTTTATTGAGGAACTAAGGATTTAATAGGCAGGAAATTGGGTAGAAAACAGCCTGAAGCTGCCCTTGGTAACCCGCAGAGTCCATTTCTTCCACATGTCTGCAGGACAATGTCTTCAGAAGTTGCCTGTTAGCAGGCATCTTTCATAGTACTGCAGAAAAAAGCACAGAAACTTGCAGAAGGGAAGTGTAATTGTAAGGGAAAACTCCTCTGTAACAAGAGATTACAGTGAGGGTGCTGGGAGCATGGTAGATTGCGCCGGTGACAAGGCGCTGCTTACATTTCAACACATTACAGAGATATCAAAGGAAAGAAGATCTGGGGATGTGGAGTCTGCAAATCTGGATAAAGCCATCATATTGTAGATGTTTCCATGAATATGACAGGTGAACAAGGAAAAGACTCCTTGCAGTGAAAAACCATAAGTAGAAGCAGATCTGTGGTCCTCTGAGCAAATGACCAACACACTTCCAGTCACAGAGTCACATAGGTCCATCACTAAGGGAAGGATGTGAGACAGAAACACAATTTATAATGTTTGCGGCAATGTAAAGTGAAACTTTTAACTGTGCTGCCCTCTTCTGTGTACTAGATAAGAAAAAAGGACAAGGATTTTTTTCAATCTATCTTCTCTTACACAGAAAACTTTGGGTTTGTGTCCAAATATGCATTTATAATGCTTGGAATTCCTGCACCTTCTATAAGGCTCCTGATGGGGTGTAGTTGTGACCAGAACTAAAACATAGCTGCCCTTTTGTGAGGTGATCTTCTTTCCCTTGTGGGGAAAACTCCATTTCCCTTTCATTTCAACAAATGAAACTTGAAGCAGGGACAAAAACTCACTGTCACAGAGGAGACTTATGAATTTGAATTTAAAAAGGCTTTATACTTCTTTATAACCCAGTGCAGAATTTATGGTGTCTTTTCCTGTGGTGAGTGATGTCATGGAATCATTCATGTAAAGTGTGTAGGAATTCAGATGTGAGAGATGTTATCATCTGTTCCAGGAGAAATTCAGAATTTGTCCATTTGGAATGTGCTGAGTTTAGCAAATTCAACATTTGCATCATAGCAGTAACAGGCATCTCTGCTTCTTTTAAGTAAGTGTCTCATTTCCTGCTTTGCCTTTGCTGCTATACAAGATATTCTGATGAAGACCTCCAAAATTCTTATTGTAGAATTATACTGGAATCAAATAACTTTCTTATTTTCACTTTAAATTGTCAAAGTTCTTCCTGATTTTATTCTTGAGAAATAATGCAATAATAATTATGATAATGATAATATGCTTCATTATCTACCACTTTCTCTCCAAAAAATAGAAAGTTGTCAGGGTCTAGGCTCATGATCAA
Organism: Egretta garzetta; assembly: GCF_000687185.1. Taxonomy (NCBI): domain Eukaryota; kingdom Metazoa; phylum Chordata; class Aves; order Pelecaniformes; family Ardeidae; genus Egretta; species Egretta garzetta. The sequence continues at coordinate 2,638,842 of NW_009259237.1, forward strand.
ATACAGAGAGCAAGCACAAGCACAGACTGAGGTAATAGAATGGTATGAAGTGTGTACCTTATACAAGGAGGGTTATAGACAGTAGAATTGAAAAATACTATTTGATGAAAGCAAATGCAGATCTTCATTTTAAAGCCAGCCTTAACTAGAAAAAGCTGAATCAAAACTCCAGTGCTAGAAGTCTCAGTCCTAAAGATAAAATGGCAAAATCTTGACACATATCAAGGACGTTCTACACCCAAAACAGTTACAGTGAAGCAGGTAAGAAATAGCTTTATTTCCCCATTCATCTTATTCCTCCCACAAGCGACTTCCCCACATCTAGTGAACACCAGTGTACTGAAATCTTCGGCAAGGCGGTAGCATGTGGGGCTGCTGATCACGTTTGGGAAGTGCCAGGGAATTATTGCTCAGCTCTCAATCTCTGCATGTCTCATGCTTGAGGGCAGAGTTCCCTGTCAGAGGTTTCTTTGACAGGCACATTACAATGCAAATCTTTGGGCCTTAGGCATTTTTAGTGGACTTTCTTAATTTTCCAAATCATCAAAGCTATTTATATCCAAAGAAGGACTCAGTGATCATCACGTTCGCTGGTGGTAATGAAATGCAGAAAATTGGTTGCATTTCGTGGCATTTCCCCCCGTTTACAGTTTTGGAAATGAGATCAGAATCAGGTCTTGACAGTCCTTTCCCTTCTCTACACTTACTCACAGCAGTAATTAACATGAACTAGGCAAACGCTTCCTTGGCATCAGACTCTCACGTCAAAAGCATCAAGTCTGTGATTTCACTGCCTGCTCATGCACCCAGGGCTTGTGGGGGGAAATGGTCTTTATTCAACAATTAATGTCAAAAAGAATATGATGAATACAGTAAATGGCTTTTCTGCAAAGGCTCTTTCTTTTCATGCTCACCTCTTTCTTTCATAATCTTTACCAAAGAAAGGGTTATATATTTGCATTACTATTCTGCTCAAGCACATCAGCACCACCAGAATCATTCAGATGAATCTACAGCCTTCTAAGGTAACAGCAGCATGTAGCTAGGCAACAAAAAAGAATATAGTATTTTTCAGGAAGGAGGATTTTTCTAGATGATCTCATACAGATGCAGTGCTTTTTTTGCCTTATAAGAAGAAAATGGTTCATTGGAGAAATGAGTTTGTCATCCCGTCACTGTCAAGTCATATCGATATATAGGCTTGATTCGCTGTGGAAGAAAATAACAATGCATTGTGTACTGTTCCTATTTATTTCCCTGTATCTACTACATATTTGTAAGTTTGTTACAAAGACTAAAACCCACAAACAATTTTATGGCAGATTTCACTAACCATCATCCTAATTAAAATGGAATGCTTCAATAATTACCAAGTCAGCTGAAATAAATTGTATCTCCATGTCAGCTTTAAAAGAGATTTTATGAGTGGAAAAGACATCCTGTTGCATGTGCAGTTCATCTCTATGTGTAGGGACAGAGCTGTTGTGAATGGTGAACACTGATTTTATGCATGTGAAGGGATTTGGTTAAGCGCAAGCTGAAAAAAAACCATGTGATCTGGCAGGTACAGCGTAGATATCGATGCCTTGGTGCCCTGGATGAGGGCGATGAATGCAGCAAACAGGATGACGGAGGTGCCAGGCCAGCTTCTGGGCTTTGGTGGAACTCTTCCCAGCCTCGAGAGGCAGCAGGAGCTCTGAGATGATGGATGAAGATATTTTCCCTTGTTTCTTGTCTGGATTTGTGCTTGCCAGGTCTTGGGACAGCTGCTGACCCGTGTGAAATCATAGCACTATCTTCCAGGGTGCCATTATCTGCCCCTGAGCCACACTGGGATTCACTATCTCAGCCCATGATTTCTGCTATCCCGTTTCCCACTTCTCTTATATTCCCTTTTCTACATCTCGCTAATTTGGCAATTGTCTGTACGTGCAAAAATGTATTTAACTTGCAGAGCTTTCAAATTTTGTTTCCCAGTCTGGGTGCAGCAGGACAGCCTGTGTGGCTGGGACAGACTGTGCGTGGTGCTGGCAGGAGACCTGCGGGCGCCGGGGAAAAAATCTGTCCTGGAGCAGGGCAGTCTCTCTCAAGTTGTTCATGTTTGTGCGAGCACATGCTCTGTGCATTGCAGTTTCTGTGGCAAGTATTTTTTGCGGTACAGACCTGAATGTAGCTAATCAGAGACATTACATCACAGTCTTGGCAGCTTTCATGTATGTATTTCCTCTCTTTGGCATGTTATTTTATTTGTGTATTCCAGAGCCTGTTCTGTGGGATGGCTTCCATTCTTCCCAGCTGGATCAAGGCACGATTCATACCACATTGTCTCTTTCATCTTGTCATTCTTCATGGCGAAGCAGGAATTACCCAGTTAAACATGCAAGCCAAAAAAAGACAGTTTATCTGTAGTCAGTGAAATACTTAAGCAACTTTTAAGAGGATAAAGACTGGATCACAGTAAAATGTCAGAAGAAGGTACACCGTCTTTGTAACATTCATAGCAAAGTTCCTGCAGTTTTAAAGATCAGTAGAATATGTTGCAAGTCCTAAACTAGTATGATACATTAACTGATGTGTACGCAATTTGCATCTAAGCTTTAGTGTTTATTTATTCAGTCATAAGGTGCAGACAACCGTTAATTATATGACTTGGTAACTGTATAAGTACATCTCCTCTGGAGTTAAGTGCTTAGACCACAGATGAACTGAAATGTGTACATGCAAATGGCATATGCATTTAAAGTAAGGCAGCTTTGATTTAGGTTAAAGCTGATACAATGTTACTTTTTGTTTGAAAAAATAAATTAACTCTCAATTGGTTTACTAGGAGTGGCCCAATATTCTTACCAAGGAAATTAAATGTGGTAAGACTTCATCACTTCTATGCTAAAAATATAATCCAGAGTACAACTTCCATTAAAGCTCTAAGTTTGCAGGATCAGACCCAGAGTGGTGAGTTTGAAGGGGAAGGGGGAGAAATTGTTTAAATATCAGCTTCTGTTTCAAGCTCCTAGTCAATTTTGTCATTAGTAAGAATCATTAATAAAGTAGAATTTGACAGGCTCTTTACATTATTGACTTATGTTTCAAAAAACAATGTCTAAAATGCATTATTGTGAAAATAAAAGAGAAACAATTTATGTGACTCGTTCCTAATCATTATTTTCTGTCTACCTCAAAAGTAATTGTGTTTTTAAAAAAGCTGGCTGCGGTGTTAATGAAACTATTTTCTGATTTTCAGTAATAAAACTAGTTTTGCTCTATTAAAACTGTTAGGAAAAAAATTGGAATGTATTGGCATTTATTGTTTTTCTCTGCAAGCATTCCAGACTACACAGATGATTTATTTGTCACTTTGCAGGGGAAATAAAAAGTATTGCTGCTTAGATGCCTTCATAACCCTTAGACAGAGCATGTGCCAGCTTTTCCATTAGCAAAAGTGTAGAGAAATCAAGCTGCCAGGTATCCTGGGGTTAAGCAAGCTCGTGACAATCTACTGAGGTTATTTTGGTCAAAGCCATGTGTGACACATCTGATAGGAACCCAGATGAAACTAATTTGGGTAGATTAGGAATAAAAGTGCTATGATAAACCATCATCTCAAAGTTACATCAAAATAACAGCAGAGAGGGTTTGGCAGGGGTGAGTTGCCAGTTGCTTGGCTCTTGCTGTTGGGCTCAGCGTGGACACAGCTGCTGCCTACACTCTTTGGCCACTGCGCTTACGATCTGGCAAGGTGTGCATCTCCCTTTCTCAAAGCATTAGTTTTAGGTAGATACTTGTCCTCCTGCCTCCTCCTGCTGTTTGTGACTTACCTGCAGGGAGACAGCAAAGGCTTTCTTGTTACCTGCAGCAGCACAAGGGCAGTAATGGGATGGGTTGTGTAACAGCCCAGCAGGAGAGGGCAGAGGGGCCCACGCTGTGGCCGTGTCTTAGCTACAGGTCCCACGTGGGAATCCCCCCTTCAGGTAGCCAGCTTGTAGGGAACAAGGAAAATAGAGGTGTGGGAGATGTCTAGCATACGGTAATGGGAGCTCACTTATTTCCCCTGCAATTTGGAGGACAAAGCCTCCAGCACTGTAGGAGCTACCTGTTCTCTGTGTTGCCAGAGAAGGAGGCTAGAGGCATCTCCCAGCTAGTGGCAGGACAGTGAGGTGGCATACCCCCCTGCCATTTCCTTCTCTTTCTCTTCCTGTGTCTTCCCAAAGCTCCTAGGCAGCAGCTGCTCCCCATTCCCATGTTATATTGGTTCCACAGACTTGCTGGAAATTAACTTCTGCCCTGTTCTCTCCCTCCATCCCTGTGCTGGGAGCTGAGCTAATGGCAGGAACCAGAGACTGTTTTAACTTCTGTACTAAAGAGGACAGCCTTGGCATCTGAAGCTTGCGTGTGCTGCAACAAGATGCTGAAAAGCAACAAAACTGATGAGACAACTGGCAAGTTACTCAGCAACCGTGGTGAGTGTCTGGAATGAAGCTGGGAGAGCGGGGTTTCCAGCCATCCAAACAACCAGGATGTTTTTATCACTTCAGACAGGGCTGCTCCGTTGATTCTCAAAGGAAAGTTAAGGAATGGAGATAACCTGTCGCAGGATGCAAAAGCTCTTTACAGGTAGGACATGAAAGAAGGAATGTATGAATTTATAATAATATGTAAGAAGGGTAAAGAATGTGATAGCATCTTCTGTAACTACTGGTGTCTTGAACAAAATGAGGGCTCTCTGCTATTTGTACATTTTGTAAAAATGTGTATTTTTAGCATTTTGTGGAATGAAAAGTTTTATGTGCTTTCTGTTAAATGTTGCTGGCAAATGGTTGTGAGACATACTAGCAGATTTAAACACACAGGTAACAGCCTCAACTTCCCCTGGTTTTGTTCTCTTTGCTGATACCTACCTTTCCATAATAACATTTGAAAGATTTTGCTATGAACTTTTCTTTTGTTCAGGGAAAAAAGTTGACTCTGCCACTGGTTCAGCCGGTATTTGTGCCAAGCAGTGCATTTCATAAAGGAAGGGAAAGTGGTATAGTTCTCTGTTTGACAGGCTAAAGGGAAATGTTTTTAACAGCTATAAAAAACCCCCAAACCTTTGTAAGACATGTAGTTTATAAATCAAAGCTCCAGAGGGAGATCGTTATCAAAGCATTTTATTGACGTAAACACATCAATCTTAAACATGGCCAGAAGACTGAAGTAACTTTTTTTAACTAACAGTTCCCAGTATGTGGTACACGTTGCTCCACCCAAGGAGCACAAGAAATACTGCTATTGAAGTGTGAAGTTCTTCCATGGCAGCAATGCCAGTATGGGAGCAGCTGGGAAGAAGTCTGCTTCCTCCCAGGGAGCAGGACTGTGTAGGCAGGCCCAAGTATGTGCAGAGTGGTGGAACCCGAGATAGATACACAAATTGTGTTGGTCTGCGGGCTCAAACACAGGGCGGGTTACTCTAGTGCACAAACACAGCCAGTTGCCCTAGGGAGCTCCTGTTGCAGTGCTTGCAGATCCAGAGTAGCAAATGCCATTGAGCCACCCCTGGAAGGTCTGCCCAGAGCCTAGGAATGTGAAACAGATGCCTGCTTCTGGCATTTTTCCTGGACTTGAATGAGACTGTTTGTATTCAACACAGATGCTCTAAAGGGTCATAGTTTCTGATGGAATGTGTCCTATTACAAAGCATTCCAGAAGCTAAATTTAGGGGTAGCTTTCTGGAAAAAAAAAAAAAAAGTCTGAAAAGAAGTATTTGTAAGAAATTAATGTCATCTTCTCCCACTTTATCTCCATACAGCAGGGGCCAGCTAACCATCATTAAAACCAGGGATTAGAAGATTTTTGCTGGAACTGACAGTATGTTATCATTCAGCAAGTATCCAAGCTGAAGGAGCCTGTACAGGAGGACCTGTGATCTTCAGCAAAGTAACTGTGGTTAGTCCTTACTGTTGTTTCTATCATCTCATAAATGTAACATCCACATCACTTAAAGAAACATGCCAGATATAAAGTAATAGAATTCTCCATCCCTAAGTAGCAGAAGTCAGACCTTTTCTTTGATATCCCACAATATCCCTTTTGATATCCCTTTACTGAAAAGTCATCCCCCAACTATAAATTTAAACAATCTAACCACATACCATTGCTTCTCTGAAAAGGTAAATGGTGCAAAGTACACCCCCAGGGTTACTGTGTGCAATGTGCTTCATGAGGCAACTGCCAACATCCCAATAAATTATTTAACACTATTATTATGTAGTGAAAGCCAAGCAGAGAGAATTCAACAAAGCATAATTTACTGATTCCTTCTCTATTTGGAGTGCAGGTTGAAGCAATCTGTTGGCAGCTGAGTCATCCTTCTGTTTTCCCCCAGCATGTATTTGTATTCCTTTCTTCCCCAAAATCTGGGAGGGCAAAACTCATTTTCTATTAAAAAAAACCCCAAAACCCAGAAAACTAAATCAAACCAACCAAGTGTGTTGCCTATGAGCTGCCTGCATGCATTGCCATGGAAGTTTCATTTGTGGTGCAAACGTTGGCCACGTCAGAACTAATCAGTTTAGTGATTCAGCAAGAGAGGCAGAGAGGAAAGACCGTATTAACAGCTGGGTCATTCTGCTCCTTTCCCAATATTAAAACTACAAAAATAATGTCTGTCTTGACAGTTTCATTCATACATCCAAGCAAGTGCTGATCACTCAAAGGATACTAAGCCAAATAAGCAGACTAAGGCTGCTGCGGAGTTGGCTTTCTGTAGAAGCCCTATGCAAACTGGGTGCCTCATTTCTGAAATGGGAAGATTTGGATTTGTTTCTCTCCTATTTTGCTATGTGACTTTAGACATCATACTTGGATCACCACTGCCTTGGTTTCCTCAGCCGATCAACACAGACTAGACTGAACTACTAGGCTGTGGTTTACATAGTGTTCATAAGCTTCACCATTTTTAAAATAGCATCTGGGATCCTCCAAGAAAAAAAATACCACTGAAATATAAAGCATAACCATCAAACAGGTGAGCACAATGTACTTTTTAAGAGGTGTGTTGCTCTCTAGGTAGCTAATGACAACGAAGGTAACATTGCCTGTATGCATGCACCAAAATACCCGATAGGGTTTCTTTAACAGGTTGTTATTTTTCCATGTGGTCCATGACTAGAAACATCTTTTACAACAGTTCAAATTAATTCTGGAATTCTATCTTAATGAATTTTTCTATTGTCAATTTCTGCCAAAGACAATAGTTCAGTAAATGCCACATTTCCTGGACCAGAAGCATAGGCTAGGTATTATTAATAAATCTCAGTACGTTTAAAGCAAACTTGTCATTCAGCTGTCAAACTTTGACAGGAAAGTCAGCAGAGAGTAGCGGGACTGTTCATACTGAAAACTATGAATGACTCTATCCTATACTGTGGCAGGTGCATGAAAACCCCCCCTACTTCAAAGATAGTGTATTTCCTCCCACAAGTAATGAGTAATTAGAAATAAATTGCATTTGATACAGGCCTAAGGAGCCCTCCATATTTGGTTAACCCAGGTTAATATAATGAAAACCAGGCAGATTATTTAGAAGTGTTTACGCTTATTGCTAAAATGTGTTACAACTTTGCACACATGAACTTACACAATTTTTGATGTCTGAAGCTAAAGTTATAGTAGCAGTCCAAAAGTCATACGAATGTAAAGATTTTAACTGCCAATTAGCTTGGTGTACTTGAAAAGTCCAGTGTGCAAAATCCACTTCTAAAATGCAGTTTATAACTAATTTTGGATAGTGAGAAACCAGTTAATAATAGGTTGAAACAAATCTTTTTAAAGTAAAATCCTACCTATGCAATGACTAATAAAAAAGTTGATTTTCATTGTATTTTTGTAGCTGCCTGTAAGCTAATTTCCCACATACTGGTTTTTGTAGGAGTAATGAAACATTTCTTTAATAAAATCCAAGTGACTTTATTTTGCTCATAGATATATGTATCGTGTAACACCAGCAACACCACTTATATACAAAATGAGTTTAACATAGCAGAATACCAACGATTTCCTCATTGGGCAATTATGATCGAGCAGACAAACACTGGTTCACCACTTCCAGTAAGTGAGAGTTTTCCAAAGCAGCTGCCACACGTTCTTTATCAGCAAGCTGTTTATTAACTGTGTAGAAAAAAAACACACCACAAGAAAAAGGTTAAAACATTGATATACAATGTCTTTTTGTAAAAGCATTTTACATCGAGACACATAATCACACTGTTGCTATGGTACTCAGGTAGACTAGTAATGCTGCAGGTGCTAAGTGCACCGCAGAGCTGCAGTCTGAAGCCAAAGCTACCGTGTTAACACAAGTTAAACCAGCAAGCTATTTATGATTCAGCAGCAGGGAGCTACGCACGTGTAGGTGTCAGATGAGAAATTTCCCCCCATTGTCTCCCATTTTCTGAGTCCTCTATAACCCAGGCAAATCAATGACTAGTTGAGAGCGCAGGTTGCCTGAGGAGATGTTTAAAGAACTGTACAGGACATACCTAACTGTCACTATTACACATTTCTGTTGTGTAGCAACCCCCAGAAGCTGACGCATGTGAAGTCCCAGATACTAAACAGCTGCTCCGCAGGTGTGGGAGTCTCTCTCCTCTCTAATTTTCAAGATTAGAAAAAATAAAGACGACCACAGAACAGAGCACTGAAAACCTTACCTGCATGCTCAGAGGCATGTGTTCCTGGTGTTATATGAACATCCAGCTTAAAAAGCATCACAAAAGAAAAAGGGGACAAGTTAACAAAACATTGGAAGCTCAAGTTTAAACTATTTAATAATAAAAATAAAAGCATAATAAAATGAGGGGAAAATTCCACATTCTTGCCAATACCAGTTACTGCATACAGCAGAACAAAAGAAAGTCGAAAATCAGAGAGTATTCTGCATTCCCAATTGCTTAAGCCTCCTTCAGACAGGGGCTGAGGCACCAATCTCTCCTCCTCCCATGCCGTAGAGCACTGCGGGTAACTTCCCCCCACCACCCCACTCGCCCTTGTCACGACTGTCACAGAACCCTAATTCCGTGTCAGTATTTTAGTCCATTGCCCTCTCTGGTTCCTGGAGTGTTTCCCTCATCCATAATATGAAAAAAAAAGCTCTAGTTATTTTTCACCATGAGTTAGTTTTTCTTTTTTTTTTTTTTCCCCAAACGCGAATCCCCCTCTTTTGCTTTCCAGCGCGATTTGATTACTCACCTTAAATCTCTCAGGCAGAGATCTGATCAATTTTACCTTTATGGAGAGGCCAATTAACGTTGCCATGCTGCAGTGAGGAATGGTGGGCGTGAACTCCACTGCCACCGTGCTTTCTGCATCATTCACCTGTTGAAAACCAAACACTTTCATGTACCAAACTCACCGGCTTTCCCCCAAGCTAGCTGGAGGCATTTTATATGAAACGCAACGTGAAACTGTGCTTTGCTGGTTGTCGTTTTCTTCACCGACATTTTAAAGCACTGCGTTTAGCTGTAGTAGGCTGCTATAGAAACCTCCCGTAACGTTAGCAAAAATCAACAGGTGGGAGGGCGCGCAAGGGCCCGGCGGGGACCTCACTTTCACTCGCACTTGCTCGACGACGTTCAGCTCCTCCAGGGTGAGGGGGTGCTCGGGGTCGTTAATGGAGCGGATGAGATGTTGCCGGGTTAAGGAAAGCGGCGCGGGGCTGCGCTGCACTGCACCGCCCTGCCCCCGGCCCGGCCC
>NW_009259237.1:2649777-2681050 GCF_000687185.1 Egretta garzetta
GCTTGTTCAGTCTGGAGAAGAGAAGGCTGCGGGGAGACCTGATTGCGGCCTTCCAGTACCTAAAGGGAGCCTATAGGAAAGATGGGGAACGTCTTTTTAGTAGGGCCAGCTGTGTTAGAACAAGGGGAAATGGTTTTAAACTAGAACAGGGTAGGTTCAGGCTAGAGGTAAGGAAGAAATTTTTTACAATGAGGGTGGTAAAACACTGGAACAGGTTGCCCAGAGAGGTAGTGGAGGCCCCATCCCTGGGAACATTCAATGATTCTATGATTCTAAGTGAACTTAGTGCTGCCAAGGGTGGGTAGGCTAAACTGCACGTTAAATACAAAATGCTTTTGATTAAAGTTTTATTTCTTTAATCTTTTAATTTAATTTAAAAAGCCACACTGTCTCTAAAAAAAACTACAAGCTTAAAGAACCTGGAGTGATAGAGTGTAATGATGACATAGTTTGGCCTCACACCCCCCTTTATAATGCGACTAAAGCACATACTCCTGCGTAAACATGCTGTATATTACCTCTCTTAGCTTCCTTGCCATGTTTGATTTCTCTTTGCAAAGAATGATCTGTGTAGGGTTTGGTTTTCTTCCTGCCTGCTGCGTCCAGTCATGGTGGCGGGTAAGAAGATGTGAACATGCTCCCCAGGTGGAGGGCAGCAGTTTCCCCGGCAGCTGACAGAAAGAAAAGGGGATTTGAAAAGAGCTGAGGCTTGCTGCTTCAAAAGCTGTTGAAGCGATGCATACTGTGGTTCTGTTGCTCGGCACCGCCTTACAGAAATGGTGGTTACCTTGGGTGTGCTTTTGACTGCAGGGAGTTGGGCCAGATCGGGTTTGCCCCCAGTGGGACCTGTTCTGAAGATTACGGATATGTTTGCACATCTGCTGATACTTTAAATTAGATGAGCAAACTACCTGTGAGCAAAGTTTCTATTTATCTCTGCTCTCATCTTTGCTTTGTTTTATATTCAGTTAATATATAGATTACATTAACATTACACTTCTTAATCTAATCCTTTGTTACCTTAAGTTGGTCTTTCAATTAGTGTATGTTGTTTTGGATAATGAATTTTGTTGATAAGCATGGTTTTTCTGGCTGTTGAGGAAATACAAAGCTGACGGTGCTGGCTTACCCTTAGTGGTGAAGATGTTGGCTGATTTTAAAAGTGCGCTTTGTTTGCTTTGTTTTGTTTTTTTAATTGGATAAAGAGGGTTCAGTCTGGCAGCATAAGAATTCCATATTGGTTGGATCTCACTGATGGAAAGCGTTCAACTTAAGTAGCCTCATCGAATCCTGCTCTTTCCAATGCCTTGTTCCCTGCCTCCTGTATATGTGCATGGATGGATGTGCATGCACACAAACAGGTACACACACCTATTCCCATATGTTGAAGTCTCTCTGCTGGTTTTCGTCTGTCTTCCTAGTCCACAAGAATTGACAAAAATCCCAGGACAGTTCACATTGGACTGGAACAAAAATAAATGCAACAGAAAGGATTGTCCAGAAAGATTTGAGGGAAGTATAAAAAATAAGAGGCAAGTTATCTTCTGCAATGCATATTTGCACAGTTCCAGGTGAAATTAGTGAGAAATTGGCACACTTCCCAAAGCTATTGCAACCCAGAGACTCAAGAACTGTGTAAGAAATAGCAAGTAGCTTTGAATTCTCTTGCATTGAAAATCTTATTTTACCTATCACCTCATTTGTGACCCTTTTTTTGTTAAAGAAGAATTGCCTTACTCTGACAAACCTGTTTCCCAAACAGGATGAACTTACATGATGTACGATCTGTGGTGGAAAAGTTGGCTTCACAAGCTTTATGAGTGTCCACGCTGGAGGTGAATTAAGTGAAAGCAGTGCAGAGGAGCTTTGCAGCTGAATGCTGATGACGCCATTCATCCAGGAGACGTGAAACGAATCAAAGGTGGAAAGGCAAAGACCCGTTATGTAGAGGGTGTTTTGCCAGTTGAAGATTGGGAGTGGAGCAGGCTGGGCTTGTAGGCCCAGCTATGAAGAAGGCCTTGAGCCTAATCTGCTTAGGGCCAGTCATCCACACTGGGGGACGTTATGCTTCTACAGACTACAGAATTTGTTAGGATTTTTTTCAGCCATCAGGCAAAACCTATCTGTTGGATTGCCAGACTGTTTCCACTCTAGGAAGCTATGTTACAGAAAAAGTGAGGTCGTGGCCCTCTCCCACTCTTTTGAGGGAAGTACATACCCCATAAGGTGTTGGTATATAGCCCTTGCTTTCTGACCTCCACTGAGGCTGTTCATACAGAAGAAGCTATAATCCGACTCTCAACTTTGATCTCCCCTTTAATTTTGAAAAATGCAGGAGGGCTATTTTTATTCAAGAAGGGATAAAGAACTAATTTGGAGGCTGGAAGCCAGTCCCTGCTGGAAAGCATATATAGTGTCAATTATGGTACAAATGTGCTAGCCCTCATTAAAATGTCTGCAAGAATTTACAATTTTGATTTTTTTTTTCTTTTTTAGTTGTTACTTCCTAGTTATTTTTAATCTGCAATCCTGGTTTTTTGTGAGGTTTTTGTTGGTTTGGGTTTTTTTTTTTATATGAATTTAAGTGTTGACAGCTCTGGAACCTCTTCAGAGCATCACTATGTTCTCTGCCTGTAGGATTAACAGCAGATTAACTATGATTGGACCTTTTGTTGTTGTTCACAGGTGGTGTTGGGTCATTTTCGGATCATCTGTTCTCAGGATCAGGTAATGGTTAGCTGCCTTACACTAAGGATTGTATTTACACTCCCTAAATACAGCTCTGAAAGGGCTTTATGCAGTGCATGTCCAAAAGGGAATTTAGCTGCACTCCCTACTCAGGGACCTTTGTACTGTTCTCTTCCGCATACAGCCAGAATAGCGTCCAAACAGGGGTGAAAAATGGCTCCTCAAAGCCAGATTGCTTTGTTTTGTACCTTGTTTTATAATATAGCATTCATCACTTGCGGAGCAGAAGGTGAGATGCAAAATCTGTTATTCTTGCTATTGGGGAAGCAACTGCACTAACAAGTTGCAGTGTAGTGAGTTTCAACAGTAGTACATCTCTTACGCTTTTGTTAGCAATCTGCAAAAGTATCCAGAAAAGCTTGATGCAAAAATTACTGATTTTGTGAGATTAAACCATTTCTGAGATGATTGTATGAAAATAAAACTTTCTGTTTTTCTTAAAAGGTAGAAAGCAAAAACATTTCTGAATTATCTAAACAAAATATTTTTAAGGTCTTGTTGGATGGTAAATTTAGAAAATGATAATGATTTTGACAGTTGCTGTTTGCTCTGAAATTTGTTTTCAAGCTTTATGCTCCTGCACAGCGAGTAAACTATGTCTTACCTAGCTCCAGTTGTCACTGGCAGAGCCAGCTATGGGAGCGTTTGGCAGGGGGTGTCTGTCATTGCGTGAAAGCGAAATGAAAACTGAACAAAATTAAAAGGAAAAAACTGAAATCTAAATTAAACAGTCAGTAAAAAATGCTTCATTGAAAAGTCTGTCTGATAATTATGAAGATGCAATTTAATTATTTTTTTTTTTAATCTTATGTGTTACTTAGGACAGACTGGTGCTGAGCCAGAGGTGACTATTGCACTTGGGCGGCTCAAAGGGAGACAAGCAAATGTGAAGGGGACAGACAGACTGGTAAACGTTTTCCTTGGGATTCCTTTTGCAAAAGCACCCGTCGGATCCTTGAGGTTTTCCCCGCCTGAACCACCTGAGCCCTGGAATGATCTGAGAGATGCAACTTCCTACCCACCACTGTGAGAGCTGTTAAAATCATTGGTATTTAGGACCTGCTCATGTTTGTCAGTGTTGTCATGTTTATTATGGTACAGAGGTCTGATTTTTCATAAGGAGCTTGTATTGACTGGTAGCGAATATGCTGCCGGTACTGAAATATTTTGTAAAAACTGTGGGACTAGGAACCACAAAGAATTCCTGGGAAATTCCTGTCTTTGGAAATCACATTTTCTCATTATACTGTGCTGAAATAATTCAGCTTTTTAAGTACAAGTATAGGGTTGTGCTTTTACAGGTTGCACCTCTATGTGTGCAATTCAGCCTGTAGGGCAAAAGAAAGTGTGTTCTATCATTGTTACATTGTTGCTATTGCAGTATTATTACTAATAGTCACGCTTCCTTTCTTTTGTGAAGATGTCCTCAGGATCTGTCCATGTTGAAAACAGCTGAAAAAAATTTTAAAGAAAAACACATTCCATTCCGAACTTCTGAGGACTGTTTGTATCTAAATGTTTACAGCCCTGCTGGTTCGAACAAGAAGGACAAGTTACCTGTACATAAAGCCATTGTACAAACTTGTGTCTTACAAAGTTTGTAGCTAATTATAGCTCCTAAGTCACTTAATTGCTTTTGAAAATGTGATGATGCATTAGCAAAAATAATATTATTATGTAAAATTCGAAGACCACCAACCTAAAATTCAGGTCCCATTCAGCTTCTGTGATTTGGAGGTTTTAGTTCTCTGATGCTGTCTTCCTTTTTCAAATCAAATCTACCAAGCAATGTATAAAAGTGTGTCTCACCCTTTTTTCTCTAAGGTAATGGTGTGGATCCATGGAGGCAATTTTATATTTGGTGGTGCTTCTAGATATGATGGTTCTGCACTATCAGCCTACGAGAGCATTGTGGTAGTAATAATACAGTACAGACTTGGACTCCTTGGATTCCTCAAGTAAGATGACCTATTTCACTTTTTACAAAATGCTTCCTGTCATGTTTAAAGCATGGGTAGTTTTGTTTTCTAAATCACCTGAACTTCTATACCAACTTCCCACTGTTGCAGTGATTTAAATGTACATAGTTCACTGACATCAGGACTTAAGAACATTAAAAAATGTCCGTAAATTCCACTTGCATTGTAATTTGATTGTAGCCTTCTATCAAATCATAGCTGGGCTTATTTGGTTCTGGGTCAGATGTTTGTTCTTGCCTTTACTTCCATCGTAAAGCAAAAGCTATCGTGTAAAGGCCAGGAATCCATCTGCGCATGTGAACAACCAGCAGAGGCAAGTAAGTCAGCGGGGCTTAAATCTGACTATGAAGGGCTTTAGGTCAGTAGGCTATGCAGATCTTTCCTTGGCCAAATATGACACTTTGCACAAAATGTAAGTTGGTGAGATTTATTTTATTCTGATATTAGAACAGCTATTACTCTTCCTGAGAAGTTGGCTTATACCCCTTTTCTTTCAGTACCGGTGATGAACATGCTCGTGGGAACTGGGCATTTTTGGATCAAGTAGCAGCTCTTCGGTGGATCCAAGAAAATATTGAACACTTTGGTGGAGATCCAGGATCTGTCACACTCTTTGGTGTATCTGCAGGATCTTGCTCTGTTTTTGCACATGTAGGCATACAGTAGATGTACTAAAAAGTAAAGTCTTAAAAAAAAATCTTCAAAAACTCAGTGTAACATTTCATGCTTAGTATGATTTTTTGAAGTAAGATTAATGTCACATTTTGCTATGTCTGGACACTTCCCCTGTGAGCACATAAAAATGTGTAATTCCCCACTGAATCCAGCAGTCTAGTGAAGCATAAAGTTGTGGGATAAGGACCTTAATGTAGAATACTTTCTGTTCTTCCCTTCTCGGCAGGTTTTATCTCCTTTGTCTAAGGGTCTCTTTCATAAAGCAATATCACAGAGTGGAATTCTACTCCCCCCTGATAAAGATTTACTTCTTTCAACAGATCTTAAGGTAGGCTCACTTTTTGCATTTTAAAGCCTTTATAACCTAAAATAGGGTATTTCTTACATCTGATAATTTCATTAAAAGAGAAAAGGGGAAAATCTGATTGCATATATGGAACAACATTGATCAAATTTATTCTCATGGCATACTTATAAATGTATAGATTAGCATTAGGTAAATTCTCATTCAAATAGTCTATTTTCATTCTTACTGTGCTCATTTGGGTTGGAAATAGATTGTATAGTTATGTGATTATAATATCTGTGGGTCAAGTTACATATTTTCAGTTATGTACATGCCAAGCTAGGCATTTTCATGCACACTGTAACTTATACAGTAACTATGAAATTTATTATGGAAAGTTTAATTAAAATTCAGAAGAGGCATTCAGGTTTTATTCAGTTACGATCTTCTATGGAGGGCCCTTATTTGAAGTAAATTAATGAAAAAAAAAAAACTACCTTTAAAATTAAATTCCTCTCTCTATTCCTTTCATTTCTCCTCCTGAAACAGCAGGTAGTAAGAATGTACATCTCTCATAAGCTGATTTTCTGAATTTTCTTGCCTTATTTGATTTATGTTGCAACCTCATATTATCTCTACAGCAAGCTTTGTTGTAGAACAGTGAATGGAAATATAGCAAGAAAGATAAATATACCAAAATAATTTCACTTCATGATCAAACTGTAGTATTTCTGGTAAAATAAAATACTCAAAGACCCATCAAGCTCACCTAAACCAGCCCTTAAATAAAAACTATTAACAGTACTGCGTATAAGAATTTCCTGTTTTAAACCCCTGAAGGCCACTTCATAGCTAACAGTTCTTGTCTTTGTTAATAATTTTCAGAAAATTGCAAGTTTATTTAACTGTGAGATGAACAGTTCACTCTCACTGATAAACTGCTTAAGGAACCAGGAAGCAAAGGATATCGTCTTTAACAGTACGGTAGGTGAAACTTTACTTAGTAACAGGTTTTTTTAATGGCACGCTTGCAAAACTTTAGCTCGGCCTCTGACTAGAGTTCATTGTTGGCCTGTTCCAAAGTTGATTTTTCCTAATTTTGTCAGAATACCCCCTAAATATTGAAATAATTTCATATAATTTCTCTTTAGAGTTTTCAGTGAAGTGTCACAGCACCTGTAAAGTTGTGAGCAAGACTCAAGCGTATATATGTTTTGATGTCAGTTAGAAGCAGCACAGGATCAGGAAACCATTACATTACTCCATACCATGACTCAACCAGGCTAGTATTTTATACTCTTGTGCAAAACTGTAAATGTATGCTACAGTGGCTGTAGATACTCAGAATTCTTAAAGCCCCTTTTTTGCACTTGGAACATTAAATGTGGGCATTTTATTATGTGATGAAGGAAAAGAGGAAAATACTATTAACAAGTAATTTGGTCTTTTTTTCTCTTCCTTCAGGGAATCCCATTTCTACCCTTAGTTTTGGATGGAGTATTTCTTCATAAGCCACCTGAAGAGATATTGGCTGGAAAAGAATTTAATGCAGTCCCGTTTATGATAGGAGTCACCAACAATGAATTTGGCTGGAATATTAGATCTGTAACTTAATGGCTATTCTTCTGGGTTTTTTTTGAATGTTTGTGTTAACAGATGCAGGCAACTCTGAGAAGTTAGTTGCTGGTAGGGCACCTTTTAAGTATGGCCAAAAGGCTTTGCATTGTTGGAAATATATACAAGGTAAACTTTGCTTGCATTATGATTCTGCAGTGGCCCAGAACCAGTTGGTCACAAAACAGTGAGACAGGCTTCATCCTGCAAGTTAAACTACATGGACGTCCTTGGAACATCAATTTTATACAGTATTTTCTTATCCTAAAATTTTAATCCCTCATCCAGTCAGAGAGGAAAAAGAATGCAACAGTCCAGGGCTTATTACTAAAAAAAACCAAACAATCCTTTCCCCCACAACACACAGATGTTACACACACAGTATTCAGGCTTGATACATAGAATGTTTAAAAATGTGGCATCAATCACCTTAACCAGCTTACCCCATACATCGTTGCGAACTCTGACTGCTGGTTTTATCATTGCCCCTGTGTTTCTTGTTACCATGCAGAAAGATCTGTCACTTGAAAATCTCAGCTGGGGACAGAGTATGGGGATAATGTGGGTGTCCCACCCATTCTCAGTGCATAAATTCTTTCTCGATACCCATGTATTCCATGGGTAACTCCAAAAAGTGAGCAGTTACTATACAGTGCACAAAACTGCAGGAGGTGGATTTGTGTCCTCTCTCTTCTTTGTCCTCTTCATTTGCAAAGTATTCATGTTCATCTATGTAGTACAAAGCATTTGTTCTAATTCCGCGTAGTAACTTGTGTGTCTCAGGGAGCGTGCTGGTAC
Source organism: Egretta garzetta (assembly GCF_000687185.1). NCBI lineage: Eukaryota > Metazoa > Chordata > Aves > Pelecaniformes > Ardeidae > Egretta > Egretta garzetta. The sequence continues at coordinate 2,657,878 of NW_009259237.1, forward strand.
TGACTCCAAGAAGACAAATGTAGAGTGAAATCTGTTCTAATTCATTTTGCAGACGGAAGAGTCATTTTATGCCATGCTCTAAAGGAGGAGGAGCATTACCTTACCTTTACTTCAAAGGGTTCAAACAACTGGACTAGAGACAGAGAGGCTGTCAGTGACTTTTAAGATCTGCCCTACCATAGGGAAGATAAGCCTTTGAGACAGAAGAAGCTTTTCGCTTCAATTTTTCCCTAATGTTTCCTAGTCTTAAAATTTTCTTAACAATATGTGCAGATTTAAGGATAAACTACTTGGTATGAGTGGTTTATGTAGAAACCTTCACCAAGGAAAACATTTACTACAGTAAATACAAGCTTTTCAAGGCAGCTGCTGCATCGTACTGCATTTTTGCATATGATATGATGCCTCAAGAATAAACACCAGTATTAAGAATAAAGTTAAGTAGTTCTAATGTTTAAAAATACTGGAGAAGTTGAATGGTGCAAATAACATTCTTTTTTTTCTGTGCAGACATCAAAAATACCAGGTTTGAGGGAAATAGGAGATAAAAAATCAATTACTTCAACTTTAGAGTTTTTACTACCAATGATGGTAAGAACTGTTGCACTAATTTAGTTTGAGAAGTGAAATTTCTTTTTAATGCATGGAACAGATTCGCGAATTTTGGTGTTCTCTAATTTCTTGCTTGAGTCATAGTGTTACTAAGACTTGAGGTCATTTTATGGTTTGGGGAGAGTCCCAGCAAAGCTGACAGGACTATGCTGTATGTGAGTTACACAGATTTAGGATTGAGTCAGGCCTGGGATTTGGGGAAATACCTTTTTCCTTCTAGACCTCTGAACCAACATTTTTATCTTATGTATTTGTATTTAGGATTGCTATAGTAGTGTTCCTAATCTTATGGTATCTGATGGCTAATCTCATGGTTGATGGGTTTCAAGGCAGGATTTTTCAATATGTTTACATTAAATTAAAAGTAACTTTTAAAGTAGTTACTTTGCATTCCTAGTTTTTAAATATATCTTTCAAGCAGCAAATTCTAACACTGAAAACGTAAGCTGTGTGCCCTGTAGTTTAATAGTAAATAATCTTTCAAGGACTCAGAGAATTTACTTTTGTTATTACCATCTCTTTTCTCCTGAAGAAAACAGAAGCCAAAGGTATTATCAGGAGAAGTTGCTGGATATTCATTGACTCCTATAGAGTTTTAACCCATCTGTTGCAAATTTGACCTGAGGTGGTTTGTTTGGTTTGGTTTTTGGTGTTGGGATTTTTTTTTCCCCCAACAAAAGCCTGAATAGGTTTTATTTGCCATCATGGTTTCCCATCAACATGGGTGCTACCCTGGACCTTTGTGCCTTTGTGGAATCTCTGAGGTTTAAAAGATGACATTTTTAGTTGCTAATTCAGAGAAATAATTTTTCTTTTTGTTTCTTATTTCCCATTTTTCTCTTAGGATCTAACACCAGAGTTTCTGCCTGTGATAGTGGATGAATATCTAGGAAACACAGATGATCCTGCTGAGCTACGGGACCAATTTCTGGACTTGCTAGGGGATGCAGGAATTGTCATGCCATCCATTAAAGCATTGAATTATCACAAGGGTGAGCTAATGAACATCAGTAGGATATTCAAACCTCTTACTACATGCTGGATCAAATGACACAAATCCTGTTGTGTAATAGGCAGCCCTTGAGATTCCCACTGGGAATTTGATGGGGGTGCAGAGTGATAGAGGTCTGCAGGACTGTGTGAAGCAAGTGTATGTACTCCTATATCTTTCTGCTAGTGTCTTGCACTTGTGCTCATAGTTGCAATATATTGAGAGCAGAGCATGATAACACAGGTAAATATTTGCTAAGTGAAGTACACAGGCTTAAAAATTTAAAAATATTAAAGCAACCTGGAATTTGTCCTTTGGCCCACTGCTGCTTGGGAAGTCAGCAGCTCTGTAGTCTGGAGATTTTCTGGTATTTAAGTGTAGACAAGCCATGCCAAAATACCCAGAACTGGAAAAGAATTTGTTATTTTTTTTCTGTAAGTTTTCTTGTGGCGAATCTTTCATTTTTTTATGTAAGTGCTGTGAGTTCTTAACTTTGAATTAAAAATAAAAATATATATTTAAAAGTAACATTATATTAAAAATGCCAGCATAAAGCTTTGGGCATATTTAATATTTTAAGCAGCTGATGTCAACCATAATTTATGCAGCCCTTCTTTAACTCTCTAAATGTTACATCTGCTAGAGTCTGGAGCTCCTGCCTACTTCTTTGAATATCAGCATCGGCCCACTTCATACTGGGATAGTAAACCAGAGTATGTGAAAGCTGATCATGGAGATGAAGTTGGCTTTGTCTTTGGAGGACCATATCTGGCCGGTGATACTCAGCTACGTAGTAAGGAATAGAACATTCAATATTCACTTATAAATTGCTCTCGTAACACTGGCTTTATACTATTCAGTAATGCTACTTCCATTTTCACCAGACTAAAGTGCATATATCAACAGTGAGACCAAAGCATAACCCTTTCTCCTGTTAGAATTTGTTTAACACTAATTTACTGTCTCCTCCATTCTTCATCATGCACAGGTTGCTGTTTCTGAAGCACAGTAAATTACACGTTGTGAACAATTTAGCAAATAGGGCATTTGCTAGAAAAAAATCACTGTCATTATACTAGTACTGTTCTTGAATTTGCCAAATAGCTTTGACTGAAAAATAAATTGAAGGAAAGGTCAATTAAACTTACGGGGGATTAGCAGAGTGCTTGGGAAGCAGGAAATCTAGGCTCTCTCTTCCTGAGGAATTTAAGCTCATGTCTTCTGCTTTCCAGGAAATCCTTTGGGCTGTCAGGCTCCAGAGAATGGGGGACTTGGTCTCTTTTGTGGATAGTGGTCCAGCTGTGTTGATTAGAGCAAGGCTTGAAATTCCAGTGTTTAATTTTCTGTGTAAAGATCTAATGGTTAGGTTAAAGACTATTTTCTTCTATGACTCAATATTTAAGCATTTTATTCAAAATGGAACTGGTCCATTGAGGAAGGATTAAGGGTGTACTCCCAAAATTGCCTTTGCCTTGTAAATTTGGGGATTCTCATAGGATTCTGGAAGTTCTGGTTCCTGCAGGCAGAATCCCACATTGTTTCAGTCCAAATGAATGTGCCAATCATTGAGCAGTTAGGTACAAGATGCCATGTCCTCAGGAATATTATGAATCCAGCAATTTGCTTTAATTGCATACGCCTAAAACAATAGTACTCAGGATGGAGTATTTTCTTTCCCGTGAAACAAATTAGGAACAGTTCTTATTTTGACAAAGAAACACAGAAATTCTACTTATTTTAAGTGAATTCACCATTTTTTATGCTTTTATTCTTGCCATTTGTACAGTAGTTCGTAGTCTGTTTCAAAGCCTGCATAAATGAAAGTATTTCCTTTTACTCCATTGACCTTTGGAACAATTCAGCTATGTTGTTAAAGCATTTGTTAATCTGTTACTAGAGCCTAAGCAAAATATAAGATTTTGCTCATATTTTATATATATTTTTTTTTACTTGTTATCCTACACTAGAAAACACTATACAGTTCTTTTTCTGTTTGCCTGAATTTACTGAGAGCATTAAAATAGCAAATATTTTTCTTGATGTATTGAGATGCATTTGTAATTAATAACACACTGTAACTAAAATTATTTTCACCTATATTTCACCTTATTTCCTTGTACCCTGATTTGTAGAATAAGGATAATTATGCTAATCTCATTCATAAAGTCTGCTGAAATCTTCTATTGATGATTGCTGTATTGCTGACATATTGCAGGTACAGTGCCTCGGTTGTGATCACTAAGTTGTTACAACATATTCACAGATTGAAATGCTGCTTCTGTAGTAGCAATGTTTTGATTTTTGCTACACATAATAATTACTTTGTATTTTTTCTCTCAGGTGAAGTTACAGAGGAGGAAAAGAACCTTAGTAGAACTCTAATGAAGTACTGGGCTAACTTTGCTCGAAATGGGTAAGACTCATGAGATTCATTACACATATTACTGGTTTGTACTGACTCCAAAGTGAATTAGCTGTTTTGTTGATTCAGTCTTAACTGCTGTGATTGAATTCGCTCCCCACAACTGAAAAGGGCGTTCACTCTTTCTTTCTTGTTGTTTACAGAAATCCTAATGGGGAAGGTTTGGTTGACTGGCCATCTTATAACCTAAATGAAGAATACTTACAGATAAATCTAAAACAAAAGAAAGCCAGAAAGTTGAAAGAAAAGAAGGTAGACTTCTGGAGAAAGCTGATGTTGGAAAAGAGAAATAACAAAAGAACAGAAAACAAAAAGGTTAATTCAGAGTTATAATTTACAGTCTAAACATGCACACAGTAGGCAAACTATTAGGATGTAAAAAAAAATTACTTAAAATAATTTTGAGGATAAAATTGTGTTTCCCTTCTTTTCACCGTTTCTTCACAGTTGTCATACTTGCAATTATTCACTGTAAGAATTCCAACTGATCTATTTCCCCTTTGTGATCCCCTTCTTCCCGGCTTCATGTGCATAACAGAAGCCTCACTTACAAAACATAGGTACCAGATTTCCCCACAGATCAGGTTTTTCTGTCGCTTCCCCATGACTGAAGACAGAATGTAGCAGCAACATTGTTTTAATAAAGTGAAATCAATAAAGACTGGATCTGCAAGTAAAACTGTCTTTTGATGTCAAGTGTATCAGCAATAGTACAGAAGTTTTGGTCTGATTTAGATACAGAAATGTCCTCTGTGGGGGAAAAAAAATGAACTAAAAACGTTCTGCTTTATAAGTCAGTTTTACAACAGAGGTAATATATTTCTGACTCTTGTGACACATAATTGGTAACAGTAGTCCTGGAAGTAAGATGTCTGTCAAATATTAGAAAAGGGAGAAATAGTCTCCACTATCCACAGGTTCTTTTCTTTTAAATTTAGCAATAACTCCTTTAAAAGGATCAACATAGGTAACGTTAGTCTCACGCTTTCTGTCTTTTCCATGGTGCCTTGCATTCTGCTCCAGGCTGTTCTCTGTGCCATCAGTCAGTTCCAGATTCTCTGTTTGCACTGGGTCACAGGCCTTCATTACTAGCACTGGAGAGGGGTTCATTTACCAGCACTATTCCAGTGCCCTTGCCAGCTGATATGCACTTGGACTGCCAAGAACAAGTCTTGAACATCTCATTTAGGTGTTGTCAAGAACTTCTTTCTCTGCTATGTCTTGTTTGTTTCCTGTATCTGGCTCCTAGGCTGCTCCAGCTATCCCAGCCTTATTCCTGACCTTCCAGCAGTGTTATGCAGCTCCATAGATCCTATGGGGCACTAGGCATCTGTTCCCTGCTTCTTTCATCTTGCCTCTGTATCTCTGGAAGAATTTAAGATTGTTCATAGCTAATAATGTCCTACAGCAACTAACTGCCCATCCCTGTTTTCTGAATGACTTTGTTGGAAGAAATAGGGTGGGATTTCCTACCTCTTTCTGCCAAGATTCTGTTGCCAGTCAGAACTCAGGAGACAGGGTTAGACTGTTAGCACAACTGCTGTTTTGGTAAGTGGGAATTCCTGCTAACCATCTGTCCCTTCTCCTTTGTTTTAGCTACCATGTTTTGTGAGGTGAATATAATCTCAAAATAGTTTTGATAGATTTTCATTGTACATGCAATTCCCCTGAGGTCCTGTACCACTCCCTTTAAAAGGAGATAAACCGGCAGCATTGTATGTATATGCACAGAATATATGCTTATGTTGTAAGTGTACTCAGAGAACTGCAGTGGAACTGACTTATGCACAGGCACGGTGCTAAAAATAAATCACAGTGGAAAATATCAAAAGATTTTACTCAAAAGATTATCTACTTAGGGGTGAGTGCTCTGATACTCTGTCCGATCCCGGAGATGTCCTGATGTGAGGTTACCACATGCTAAAGAGAGTGTTAACGGTGTCCAAGCACTAGCTTCATAGGCTCTAGCTCTAAGTTTTATACACTCCAGCTTCACTGAATACTCACCAGGGGCTGAGTTAAAAAAAAAACCTGCCCCCTTTTTTTTAAATGCAGATTTCTAAACATTTTTATCACACATACTTGAGGTAAAATGTAATTGTGAGCTCTTATGCAATTATGGGCCTATAAATGTGAAATTTGTCTCTATTTTTCAGCTATTGAAATCAAGAAAGGTAGCAGTGCATTAAAGTATAAAGAGGCAAATGTCATCATATGGCAGGATTTTTTTTGATTGATCCCTCACTTATGCATTATTCACTGATTGAGGGTAAGCTGCAAAATTAAATGCCAAACTGGATTCAAGAATTCTACTTGCCAGGTATGTAGCACTGTCTCCAGATTCCACAAATATAATCTATGTCACTAGAGTAAGAGTTTCCACATTTACAGAGCATATAGGTCATGCTTGTAGATCCACACAAAGTATCTACAGGCAAGGCTGTAGGGATCTAAAATCCCATTTGTTTATTATCTTATTGTAAGTAAGATCGGCAGAGTTTGCAGAAACCGGTTTGCACTGGTAACGTTTTCAGAATGGCTGTTTCTCTGGGACTGTGGATGGGATATGGGCCGAGATGTTTTGTAGAATGGGTACTTGAGAGAGAAGTAGTGAGTAGAATAAAGATTGACAAGTAAGGCTTGGAACATAGAATAGTAAATGAACGGGAAAAATAAAGGGAAAGCAAATGGGAAAGGATAGGGTTTAGTAAAATCAGTAAAGATCAGGAGATAGAAAATAAGTTGTTTATGGACATAAATAAAGTTTGTTACAGCAAAAGGAGAGAGCAGCAAGCAGAGTACACAGCATTTAGCTTTGTAGCAAAGGACGACTCCTGTAGTTTGTGGGTCACAAGTGAGTCAAGGCATGCATGACCATCGGGATGGAAGCCGAGTCACAAGCAGGGATTCCTGTAGTTCTACCCTGCATGGAAACAGTTTTCCCGTGCCAGGAACCAAAGCAGTCCAAGGTAAGAGGAGACAGAGAATTTGCATCAGTATTCAAGCAGGCAAACAGGAGTACAGAGTTTACTCCTAAACGGTACTTCTGCCCTTGGCTTCTAGGAAACCTTTATCACACGGAAAAAGGTAGAAGACAGCTTATGCTCAACTCCATCACTTGTTCCCCAGGCACCTGTTTGTATTCACTGCATTTGACATCTATCAATACAGTATAGACTGCATGTTCCTAACAATGCAGACTAATCCCAGGCCAGTTCTATTGACCTTTAGTGTCATGAACTTCACTCTTGAGAAACAAGAAAAAAGTCTTCCAGAGAACATCTAAACAGCTATCAGAATTCTGCAATGAAGTTACTGTCAACATTGTTTTCTTAGAAACTCAAATGTGCAGGGTTATCCCATTTGCCAACGCATACTGTGCACTAACCATACACTCAGCTGCTATGCACACTAGTGTAGCATGGGCATTTTTAACGGTGTAGCTGCCGCAGCACAGAGCTCAGTACAGAGGGCAGGAGTCTCCTGATTAGCATATTAATGATATTCAGTATGCACTGGATATGTACATCTGAAGCTACCTGCCAACAGTTTGCTCTCTAAGCAGTTCAGTTTGAAGTTGACTGGGATTTACCTACAAGGGCTGTAAATCACACCTGTGCAGATATACTTAGGAAGATTTGGAGTAAAGTACACAAGCACAGCCATAGTACACAGGACTACTAGGTGCATAATGTATGTGCTGAACTAGTTTAATGACTGTGGGTCTTTACGGACCACTTAGTTGAAAACAAAGGTGCAAGCCGTAAATTAATCTGTAGAAATGCTGTGTCGTGGTTTAACCCGGCTGGCAACTCAGCACCACGCAGCCGCTCGCTCACTCCCCCCTCCCTCAGTGGGATGGGGGAGAGAATTGGAAAGAAAATAAAAGGTTAGAGCCGAGGGCTGAGATAAAGACAGTTTAATAAGAGAAAATAATAATAATAGTAATAATGAGAATGATAACAGAATATACAGAATATACAAAACGAATGAGGCACAACACAATTGCTCACCACCCGCCGACCGATGCCCAGCCCGTCCCGAGCCGCGAGCAGTCCCCGAGCCGCGAGCAGTCTCTCCGCAACCGCCCGACCGCCCGAACTAACCCCCCCCCCGAGCATGACGTTCTATGGTATGGAATAGCCCTTTGGTCAGTTTGGGTTAGCTGTGCTAGCTGTGCTGTACTCCCAGCTTGTTATGCACCTGGGTGAGCAGGAGAAGCTCAAAAAGTCCTTGAGTAGTCTGAGCACTACTTGGCAACAACTGAAAACATCAGTGTGTTATCAACATTCTTCTGGTACTAAATCCAAAACACAGCACTATGCTAGCTTCTATGAAGAAAATTAGCTCTATCCCAGCCGAAACCAGGACATGCTGTCTCTGAGAACTGAGAAATCTCGTTATGTAAAATTGCAGAACAGCCTTTCCAGGGCAAGAGCTACTGAACCTTGCAAAAAAAAAGAAAAAAAGGTGGAGCCCAAAGCTTACATAAAACTAACACAACCTCTTAGTTAACATGGACAGAAAATCTTTTATTTCTATTCAGCTGTCTCTTCCCTCTTTTTCGTATCATGCTCCAATGACAGATATGAGTTTGCAGAAGTCCATAAATCCTCCTGATTTTTCAGAGGTGTTAAATGTATAGTTACCACCCAAATCCTTTAACATTGTTCCCATGCTACAAAAGCTGAGAAATAATCTCTTTAGTGTTGAAAAAACTCGTGTATTGTGTTAGATACCAAACAAATGTCCCCAAACACGCAGGACTGAGTGACACGTGGCGTATCCACCTTGCAGGAAAAGATAAGATTTTTCTAGTGTTGTTCTTGTCAAAAAAGTATCCTTTTGTAAGAATAAAAATCCCTCAAATTTTACTTTGCAAGAGCACGTTTTTTAGGAGTATTGTTTTGGATTTTACTCTTTTGGCTATATTGTGTGTTCCTCACGTTGAGCTATTAATACCAAAATAAAGTAAACAGATATAATAAAGTAAAAGTGTAGTTCCCTTCCTGGTCTCCTCACTGTGTAGCATGAGGAAATCCTAACTTCATTGTGAAAGATGGTAGTGTTACAGCAGCAGGACGGATCTCCAGGTGCAATGGAAGACTGTTTTCCAAGCATTTTAAAGCACACGGTTGATGGCTGAGGTTTCGTGAGTAAGACTTATGAGGAGCACTAGGGAGCCAGTATGAAACCCATGGGGCCACCTCTGCAAGGCAGGCTGTCCCCTTCTTCCCATGCTCAGCTGGGCTGCCCTGCGCTCCCCTCAGCGGGGCGGCTTACGGGCAGGGCAGTTCCTCTGGCTGCCCACAGCTAGGTTGGCTCACAGCTCGAGTGTTGCTTTTCCTAATCGGTGTTTGCCTTGCGTAACAGTGATACTTAACAGATTATATAAGGCAATGCACAGAGGCGGTAAATATGTGACTAGCTTACAAAATGGCAACTGGAAAGGACACATCGCTGCTGCCCTTGATTCTTGCTGTCGGGATCACAGCACTTGTAGCTACCGGTAAGCTTCAGAAGGGTTTTTACCCATTGCCTTCTGTAAAGGAACAGAGCACATGTGCAGCTTGCTCACCTAGGGGAACCCCAGCTTTATTGGAGGAGCTGGGCACCCAACCTTGCTGCATAGAAATTAAGTCTGAATAGCAAATAGTTGTTAATTACTTTTTTGTGATCTGGTTTTAGTCATTTGTCTTATTTGGCTTTTTTTGCAAATTCAGGAATGAAATTCCTGTCCCAAAACCTTGTCTGCTGAGGCAGGGCAGACCACTGTACAGCATTTGTAATTTGGTATTGAGAACTTTCACACCGATCTTAAAATGAATCTTACCTAAATGTTAACAGTATTTGTATATGCCAGACTATTTTCAGGTATGTTAGAAGCTTTTTCTTTTGGCTGTGCATACTATCAAGGGTCCAGAATATATTTTGTGTATCCACAGATCTTTTCTTAAACAGGAAATGTATCCGTTGGACTTCTAACTAGAACAACCTGGATCAAAAAGGATTAAGATCTGTATGCAATTACTAATGTGTGTGGATAGTAAGACAACACATATGATATACCCGAGGGAGATTATATGTACAAACCAATCAGAATGAAGGCTGAAATAATGTCAGCTCTACTGATTAGAGTTTGTTGAAGCCTTATGTATGAAAATGAATTGTTTAAGCAAACAAAAGGTGTATATTTAAGTAGCTAAAGCTCTTAGAAATCTGGCAATTACTTACAGATAGACCAATTATGTGATTTTGTGCTCACATCCCCCAGGACAAAAAGTAGGGCAACCAGAAGTGGTGACCAAATATGGGAGAGTCCGAGGGTACCAATTCAAAGTAGACGCAGCTGAGAGGAGTGTAAATGTCTTCTTGGGACTTCCTTTTGCTAAGCCTCCAGTTGGACCACTGAGGTTTTCTGAACCCCAGCCACCTGAGCCATGGAAAGGTGTCAGAGATGCCACTTCCTACCCACCAATGTAAGACAATGGCAAAACCCAAACCCATTGATCTTTCAAATAATGTTATATTATATGCAATTCCAGGACACTGATGTACAGGGTAATCAAAAGCCACAAAGATAAATTCCTTGGTGCCATCTCGTTACCACCTGCAACTGTTACAATTAATGCATTTCTACAGACATCTTTATAAGCTGCTCTTTTTATTAAAAACTCTTATCTAATTGGCATCAGTGATGAACTAATATGGACCAGCACTTTGCCAATAAGGTTCTGTTTTGGGAGCATTTGGCCATTTCTTAGCAATGTTTATAAACTCTGTAGCTTTGGAGCAGAAACAGAAAGAAGCTGAGGAAATGTTGGAATAAAATATTAGAAGAAAAAAGCCGAATGACTCACATGCTTAATAGGACACATAAGAAATGCAGACCAATTCTAATCTATATTGTAAAAGTCTTACTCCATTTGTACTAATGCCCTTGTTTAGTGCATCAAGTCTAATACCTACCATTACAATATAAAAAGCTATTGAAGATGTAAAATAATTAATTTGCATTTTCACTGAGGTAATTTATAGACATATATATTTGTAAATATATTTCTGTAATATTTTGAAACATGCAAAATTATATCTGCATGTCACTCCAGACTGTGGCGCCTTTTTACAGATCTCCTTAATGCCAGGTCAAAGGAAGAAAATATATTAAAAGTGAAAAAAAAAATTATGTTTTCTGTTGCTAACAATCTAGAAATGTACTGGAGATTGATTTCTGGTTTGCACTTTATTGTGGAAGTATGAAGCTTTGAGGTATCTTTGAGGGTTTAGTTATTTCTGTCACTTGTTATTTTTTCATTTATTCAGGTGTCTACAGGATAAAGTACAAGGACAGGTCTTTTCAGACATTATTACTAATAGGAAAGAAAAAGTTCTTCTCCAAGTGTCTGAAGATTGCTTATACCTAAATGTGTACACACCCGTTTCTACAGAAGAACAGGAGAAGCTGCCTGTAAGCAAAATCATTATAAAACCTCTAGCAAAATTATTTTACAGCAAACCTACAACCTGTGCTATATGCAGACTCACAGGTGCAGTGCTGTAATGATGATCAAGTTACAAGCTTTGCCCCGGTAAATATTTGCTGAGATTTAAAAGATACACAAAATCTTATTTTGTAAATAAAATTTTATTGACATTTGAGCTAGGTAATGTTTTATTTCCTCTAAATAATCTGAAAAGTTATGGGCCACTGCTATAATGTAAGTATTTAATAAAATGAATGCCATTTTGTAAGATTGCAGGCCTCATATTCAAAAGACTTCTACCATTTGTGAAACATAATCTGCATCAGGAGTGAAACAGCACAAAATATTACATTTTGGTTTATATTTAGTTTTTATCACTGGGAGCTCTTATCTGTGCTGGGTTGTTTCTGGTTTTGTCTTTCCAGGTCTTTGTATGGATCCATGGAGGTGGATTAGTTTTTGGAGCAGCTTCATCATATGATGGTTCAGCATTAGCAGCCTTTGACAATGTGGTGGTTGTAACAATTCAGTACAGATTAGGTATCGTTGGATATTTTAGGTAAGATATTTTATCTAAGTTTTTGCTGAGTGATTTCCAAAATCACCTGTGCAAAGCCTTGTGAAGGGACATGCAGAATACTTGCTTATGCAAAAAAATTGTATGTTTCTTAATTACATATGCAACAGATGGGAACAATTTACAAGTCCCAGGTCAGCTTTGAAGTCTATTCTTGTTTGATTGCTACTCCAATCTCAAGACTTTCTCAGCCGTTTATTTTTCAGTTGTGTAGAGAAACTCTGTATAGAGAGTGGCAGGTGATTTCTTTTACCACAGATTGTATTTTTTCTCTGCCTTTTTTCTTGCATTGAGCATTTGAATAAATCTATTATTTCTCTGCAGCACTGGTGATAAGCACGCCCGAGGTAACTGGGGGTATTTGGATCAAGTAGCAGCTCTTCAGTGGATTCAGGAAAATATTATACATTTTGGAGGAGATCCAGGATCCGTCACTATTGCTGGAGAATCTGCAGGTGGAATCAGCGTTTCTGCTCTTGTAAGACCACAGTAATATTGAATTTTAATTACTTAGGGGGAAAAAAACCCACTGCCCACATTAATGTTTAGTACCTGCATGAAAGGTCAGTGAGACAAAAGAGATGGGTTTATAGTAAATGACATATCACAGCTTCTGATGGATAAAAATGTTCTTTTCATACCCAAATCTTGTAGTTCAGACCAAAAATGTTATTCCTCATCTACTAAATTAAATTCTAGGGTTTTTTTCTGCAGTGTCAAAACCCCCAAAAATTATCCTTATGAGAAAAGTCCTTAGAAGATGTATTGCCCATTTCCTCTTTGCTTTCACAGTCACTCGCACAAAGTAACCAAGGCAAATAGTCATGATAGCTGAACTAGACATGCATTTTGTGACCCAGTGATGATGTAAAATTTTTACATCAACACTGAGGACATTGGCTAAGAGGTTCTTCTTCTCCAGTCTCTCACGATTTGGTACAGATCACACAGTGAAACCAGGGTTCAATGATACATGTGATAAAAATTCCTCTTTCCTAAGCTCCTGCCCTCTGGCCAATAGTTCTTTATTCCCCTTCTACGGCACAGCCAGACTATCTTGGACACAGTTATATTCGATCCATATCTGGCTTGCAGTTCCATGAAGTCTTGGAAGCAAGATGCTAGGCAGGCGTGAACTGCTTATCCCTGATAGTGCTGCCAAAGCCCTTTGCATAGCTGAACTATGATCAGAGGCTACAGAATAACAGTCTAATGACATTTGTTTTCAAAATGTTTTAAATGGCAATTCCTGATACTGAAATTCTAAGTCAGTGTTCAGAACACAATGCTTGTCATGCTTGTAATACTTGTTCTTGCTTTTTTACAGGTCTTATCTCCCCTGGCAAAGGGCTTGTTCCATAAGGCCATTTCAGAGAGCGGTACTGCAGTCAGGGTTTTGTTCACTGACCAGCCTGAGGAGGAAGCACAAGTGGGTATTTTGTGGTAATTTTAATTATTTTTCCAGATAGCTTTGTGTATCTTAAACTGCTTATTCCAAAATGTAGAACCAGATATTTTTTTTCTTGTGAAACTACAATCAAAGTCATTTGCACACAGAAATACTGTCTTTAATAATACATGTTTAATGATGCTTTGCTTTTCAAATACCCAAATATCCACATACATCTGAGTGAAAGCAAAAGACTAAGGAAGCAAAGAGAGAAGGCAGGGGAGAAGTGTGAAATGTAAAGGAATACTATAACATGTACTGTCTTCAAGAAAAGGTGAGCTATAATTTTTGGCTGGAAAATGGCACCAGATTCCAGATTCGGAATACTACTCCCCTCCTGTTTGATGCCTATTGTGTGCAAATAAACAAGACTTTATTCAATTTGTTTTTACTTGAAAAGATCTGACTTCAACCCAATTTTTTTTTTCAACTACAAGAAACAACTTCCAGGAAACTAGATTTGATAATCTGGGATATAAAAGAGGCAACATTATAATAAGCTCTGTTTCTCTAATGACAGCTGTTACTCCACCCAGAAAGACGTCATCAAGAATGGTATTATGTGCTCGTTGTTACAATCTACACGGTCGCATTCTGTTGGTGCATCACACTAACTCCTTTATGTCATCCTGCCTTCTCAGCCCAGCATGTTATTTACCAAAATGAGTATCTTGGTCTATTTCTGTATCAAAATATTTTGGAGGAGTATGTTTTGTCCTTGTGCTCAGACCAAGTTTGAAGGGTTATGAGGGCTTCCTATTCTCTACCTCTGCAGCTGGAACATGTCTGGCTTCAATGATCCTTGTGCAGAAGTTTGGACTCCCCCCTGCTGGACTCTCAGGCTCAGTGGCTCATAGAGACTTCTATGGGAAGTATATGAAAAAGTGAGTGTTTGTTTTTATTGATTGCAGAGAATTGCTGCTGCCTCTGGCTGTGAAAAATCCAGTTCAGCTGCAATAGTTGAATGCCTAAGAGAAAAAACAGAAGAAGACATAGTACAGATAACACTAAAAATGGTAGGTGAAATTATACTTCTTGCACTTAAATGACATGTCAAATTTTATCATAACATAGTAGGCTGTTTGTGTGTTGTAATGGTAGGAAAACTTGAAGTGAATGTAACATATGACTTTCTTGCCCTTTTCAGGATTTGACAGCACTGAAGCTATGTTATACCTCACCTGAAAAATGTGAACAGGTTACTTCCCTTTCATTCTGCATGCACTTTGAGCTACTTGTGTTTTGCTGTCATGCTCTGCCAGGGGGAGGAAAAGAGTGTATGAAAGCGTGTATGAAATGTCACAGTTTCTTCTGGAGAACCTGAAAATTAATTAATATAATATATTATGTCCTACTTAAAGTTTCTTACTACAGTGCAGGCTTCCATGTTCCTTTGCAGTTTCGACACAGAAGTTTTTCCACTACTACTCCACACATCCATAATAGGATTGGACTAACTAAGAAGAGATGTAAATTGGACACCATCACCTAAGTTTCACAAACTTTAAAAATACAATGCTAATCTTCACAGAATCTTCTGCCTAATGCAGAACATCTCTCAGAGAAAATTTAGAGACAGCTTGAATACTGTTACTTCCTGTATTTTCACTTGGCACTTAATTTGTTTTGCTTTGGAAATACAGTAAAAATCTGAATTTTTTTTCTAGAAGCAAAATTAATGTATTAATGAAGCTTGCTTTTTTTTTTTTCCCCTCCAGTCTTCCCTGTTCATCAGTGCATCTGCAGATGGTGTATTTTTTCCGAAGAGTCCCAGGCAATTACTATCTGAAAAAATGATCAATGCAGTTCCATATATAATAGGAGTAAATAACTGTGAATTTGGATGGGTACTTCCTATGGTAAGAGACTTACAATGTCGTTATTTCTGTACCATTTTGTTAATATAGATTTTCTAATAAATATGATTCTCTGTGTCATGCAGACAATGAAATTTCCTGCTTACACAGATGGTCTGGATGAAGATGTTGCACGTCAAATTTTGCAGAGCTCCTTAGCATTATCACTGAAGGTAAGAGACCATTTTCAGAATAACCCAGTGCTGCTTCTTCACTGGTCTGGTTCTGTATTTCTACTCCTGGAGGGGCATATTTTGAGGCAAACTTTGTTCTGTTTGACAGCTTCCTACCATGGGGAGTAATTGGCAGCAGACATGGTGTATTCCTGTTGCCACTGGCAACTGAAAATACACTTTAAATTTCTATCCTAAATGCTCCTCTTCTTTAAAAGGAGTTCTGTGGAAATCCAGGAGTGATTCAGGTACCTAAACATACATCTCGTGTGACATTTTCGATACCCCAGATTATCCCAGACACCCATACTAGCAGGTATGGCACAAGACCTACAGAACACACTATTCTGAAGCAGTAGCTGGAGACTAGAAAGGATAACCTGAGATGTTTGAAATGGCACCGAGAGACCTATGTTTGGGTGTCTTGAGTTTTTGCTTCCTTGTAATTTACAAACCTCTTAGCCTTCTGGTTCCTTTGTGCTCTCCTGAAACTACTCAATGCAGAAAAATGCAGATTAATAGGTAAGAATTAAGGACTTTATAAACATGGCCAGTACTTGCAATGGATCATTCAGTGTCACAGTCACGCATCGTTAAGTTGGAAAGGCAGAGCCTGGGCTTGTTCTGAAAGGGAGTAAATTATAGCATATAGCCATCTACAACAGTAAATCAGTTTTATGAAATCCAACAGGATTTCTTTTCTCTAATGAGGGTTATTTCCACAGAAGGGAGAACAGAATATCATGTTCATTTATCAGCATCACTATCTGATGTTTAGATAAAGATGTGTGATCTTTAGATCTTGTAAACCTCTTTTCCCTGAGAACGTCTATATCCGGTAGCTGTGTAACTCCCAGTTCTGAGCTCTGAGCCACACCGTACCACAGCTGAGGATTTTATCTGAAAGAAGGTAGTGTTTGGATTTAGCCAGAGACGTGCGGATAGCACACTCAGTTAGTGCTGTTGCTCCTTATAATATCCATCACCATGATAAGAAATATTTTTGTTGTCCATTCCAGGGTGTTACTTCTGACGTTGTTGATCAAGTATACAATGAATACATAGGGAATGCAGAAAATCGTGCTCAGGTGCGAGATGGCCTTCTTGATGCAATAGGAGATCCTTTGTTTGTTCTTTCAGCCATTGAAGTGGCTAGATACCATAGAGGTGAGTCTCTAATTCAGCATCTATTAGAAGAAATGTAGAATTCCATCCTGGGGTGTGTTTATGGACAGTATGCATCGCACTTCATTATCCAAACAACAGGTAGTGCTTTAATCTTACCAAAATAGCTCGTGATGGAAGTTTATCATCTTTGGTGGCAGGTATTTTCAGCTCTCAAACTAACGCTCTTCTGTATATTTTCTACTAGATGCTGGCAACCCAGTCTACTTTTATGAATTTCAACATCGACCAAGTTCAGCGACAGGTGTTGTACCAGAGTTTGTAAAAGCAGACCACACAGACGAGATTGCCTTTGTCTTTGGAAAGCCATTCTTAGCCGGTGATGTATCCATGCTTACTAAAGTATCCCTTTTAAAACATCATTATTATCAATTTTACTTACTGGAGGGCTTTTAGGATAGACTTTCTCTCTTAGAAACATTGAAATTAACATAAGCATTTTCTGTCCTTAGTAGTAGTTACTTTTCATGAAATCATTCATCTGCAGTTCTCTCCTCAGGTGACCCTCCCATAGCTCAGAGTAACAAGTAGAACTGATTACAGTTTATTGGAATCGATATAGCTGCTACTTTTTTGATTATTTAGTTTTTAATGTTGCCATTTCATCTCTCACTTTGCAGGGCATGCTACAGAAGAAGAAAATAAACTCAGCAGAACTGTAATGAGATACTGGACTAACTTTGCTAGAAATGGGTGAGAATCATAACGCTAATTATAGCTCAACTTTCGTCTGTGCTGCCTGAAACATAATAGCAGTATTTCTATCATGGCTCCTACAAATTTGGCAGAATTTAAGATAAATATTGAAGCAAATTATTTCTATTCTTAATGATTGCAAGGAAAACCTTTTAAATGAACCTGCAGATGAAAAAAGAAGAAAAAAAAATTCCAAGATCTATTATTCCATCTGCAATGGAGTTTTAGATCCAAAAGTAATGGCAATTATTAAATGTTTGCTGTTCCACTGATGAGTATTTTGATAAAAAACATCCAACTATTCAGGTACTAGAATCACATAACCTGAGCTCATGTTAGTTTTCTGAAATGCTCTCAGCCTGAGCAGCCAGAGCACAATTGACAGGCAAATGGAAAGATGATAACTTTTCATTATATTATTTCCAGAAATCCCAACGGAGAAGGCTTGGTCCATTGGCCTCAGTATGATCTGGATGAAAGATACCTGGAAATAGACCTAATGCAAAAGGAAGCAAAGAAATTGAAAGAACGCAAAATGGAGTTTTGGACACGGCTCACACAACAAATGATGAATGAAAGGAGAGAACACACAGATTTATAAAAGTTGTGGAGGGTGTAGTTTGCTTTTAAAACCTGAAGTAAAGTCAAACAAAATTAGTTTGTCAGGATGCAGGGTTTAATAATCACCTTCTAACTCACTATTATGTAATCTGTTGTCATGATCACAGTGAAAGGAGAGAATCAAGGGAAAATTGGAACGTTTGTGGGGCTAAAAATCACCGTTTAATGAAGCAAGCAGAAAAAGCCCACAATCTCGCAGACTCAAAAAGACCACGGTATCTACCCAGTGGCTATCAAAACTGAATATTGCTCTTGTGAGAAGGGGGAATGAGGAAGAAATTGGCAAATATATTTAAACCTGTAAGAGATTATCTATACATAATATATCATAAGTGTCAGAATATGTTATATGCTTATTCCACTCTTCTTTCAGGAGAGAACGATCAGTTGTCATTCTTATAGCCTCTTTCCACTTTCTTTAATTGGAAATAGCTTGTAGGGAGCAGAGCATCCATCAGAAAACATCTATGAGATGGGCTTGACATCTCACAAATGAGGACAGAAAATCTCTACTTGTTTTCTTGTTTTGTAAACTGTTATAAATAAATGTTGCTTTTGATTTTTTTGGATCTTTATTTTACTTAACTGTTCTAGACTAAATCCAAGAGGTTAAATCACACCCAAGAAGCCAGAGATGTGCCCAGATTCTTTCTTCAACCTAAAGGGTTTCAGATATGAATTTTCTAGCTTTCTTTGCAGGATCTGAGTCTCAAGGCTCTGGGGTTTTCATAGACTGTTCTGTGATGTGATTATCTGTTCTTCAACCTTTCCTGGAAAAAAAATTCACCATTCACTGGCTGGAGGGACGAAGCATTGCTGGCAGGACAGACACCCACTGAGACAGAGGAAAGAGCAAAGTATGATGTTGTTCACTGCATGTTGTTAGCTCAACATTGTCCATGGGCCCACAAAGGGAGGACCTGCTGATGTGAAAAGTGTGCGCCCTTCCTCCTTTCAAGGACACCAGCAGCTGTGACCACATTTTTGGCATATCTGGAATGCGTCAGGGCACACAAGCAGTGGAACTTTTTGCAAAGTTACATGACAAACAAGGTAGGCTTGCCAGGCACAAAGGAACACACAACATAAGCAGCCAAGAATCTAGAAGAACTCTGCTCCTAACAATAAACAAACAGCAATAAATCAGCTTTAACTACCCTCTTACCTGGTGTGGACCTCACCCTCTCATCTCCCGCAGTGTCCCACAGTCTAATGGCGACTCTTCCCGGGAGGGGCTGGTCACAGTGGCACACTGGCAGCCCAAGTTCCTGCCTGCAAGTGTTGATTTCTTGAGGATGTCGTCTTCTTCCTCCTCACCTCTGGGTTTGCTTGGCCGTGCTTTGACACATCGGTGGACCTCGGGCAGTGTGATCGATACTGAGCCTCTGCCTGGCTATCCCCTTTTGTGCATTTTTTCCTGTAACTTGTTGTTACCATTACTTGCAAAAAGCCATCATTATGTAAGAGCTAATTGCAGCAACAGTGTTCAACCATACTGTTAGCTCCGTCACATATTTCTTAACCCAGCATATGGAGCACACTGGGCACTTTATTCCTTCCCCTGTTTTGATCTAAAGTAGCCTTTAAGTGCGTTATTGGTTGGTTTGTTGAATTAGTGTTTCTGTCCTTGAAGGTTCATGAAAATCATTATCTTAAACAAGATAGAAAAAATCCCATGTGTTTGTGAATGCAAAATCATAGGTGTAACTGCTGTGGAAAAGTGAGGCTCCTTATTTTATTAGACACATAGGATACCAAAGTAGTTTCTGACTCTGTGAGAAGCCTTCTGTCCATCTGTCTACTTAAAACCCCAAATATGGTATGCTTTCAAACAGTTGACAACGGAATAATACTAGGGCCACAACATATAGGTTACCTTTAAGCAGCAGATTCTGACATTATGCTCCAAACTGCATTTTATTTTATATCCTTAATATTAATGGTCACTTCGTATAGATAACCAGTTTAGCTCAAGGCAACATATATATTAAATACAAATGTATGCACCGTGCACCTATATTTGAAGAAATTCTTATCAGTATGTATAGTTGATAATACTCAGCAAGAACTGATGCTGCTGTTCTCTTTTTCACATTCTGCAATAGAACACAATCTTTTTAAAAAATGTATTAATTATACATAATTTCTATAATTGCCTTTCTAAGTTGGTGACCAAGGATGTTTGTTAAGTGCAATTCCTGCTTCTCAGGTCACCTCTCCTCTGGAAAAGGGTTTGTTCCATAGGGCTATCGCAGAGAGTGGAGTTGTAGATAGAGCCCGTCCTGAAAAACAAGCTGAAGTAAGTAATTTTAAAAGGTATATTGTTCCACATTTTAGTACTTTAATGGTACTCAATGTTATTACTGACCTTTTAATATTGTAGCTTTCCACATGGTGATGCTTCCTGTGAAAAAAAATCCATTTGCACACCCATTTACGATACTGCTTGGTTCAAACTTGCAAACACTCAGCATTGTGCATGCTGTTGTGGCTTATTTATGTCACAGCTTCTACATTAAATATGCCTCCAGTCTTCAGCTGTGATGGAAGTGGAAGGAACTGGAGTTCTGCAAAGCCACTTAGCATTCCCAGCACAGCACAGCTGGTGACTGTTCACTGTGACTCAGTTGCTGAAGAAAGTACTGCCCACGGAGAAGTAAGTAGCATAGTTAATGTAAAAAAATTGTCAGTCTTTTGTTACACTGATTGCAGAGAATTGCAACTACACTGGCTGGGAAAAACCTGAATCAGCTGCAGTGGTTCGGTGGTGAAGAGAAAAACCAGCAAAAGATAAACGTAACTCTAAAAATGGTAGCTAGTGCCGCACTTTGTTTAGTAAGACAGAATAAATCCTTCCCTAAGGCTAAGATAACCTGAAGCAAAACCTCTCTATGACACTTGGTTGGCTTTTGCAGGACTTCACAACAGTGCACTTGAACAATAATACCACACCTGAAGAATCTGAACAGGAACATTCCCTGCCCTCCTTGTGGTCTGTTCTCACACGTTTCAGGGTAGGAGTGCATTCATCACAGGAATGTAAACGGAATGGCTATGAACGACGCAGGCCCACAAATACCTGGTAGGAGAGTTAAAATTACAAACATGGAGCTGGCCAGCTTTGCACAGTTCTTGTTCTTGCAGCACTGACCTTTTGTTAGTAGCTGTTTTATCCCTTGTCATAACCAGTTTTTCAGTATTACTGTGCTGGCTTCTCAGTTCTTCTGCAGTCTTACCATGTAAGCTTGTTTTGACCCTGTTACTTGTCCAACCCTAAGAAGCTGGAGTTAGGAACTGGTTAACAAGTCACTCTCTGGCTTGAGCATTCAGTATTAATTCTTGGGTGGTGCTGAAATTATGTAAGAGAAACTCAGAACAAGGCCTGAAACTTAGTTACCTTTGACATTATATCTTATAACTAAAAATAGGTCACTTGCATGATTTCTTTAGATCAATGCTAAGAAAGCGGAATTATCTTTCCAAGCAAAACCAATATGTAAATAACAAAGGAGTACTTTTTTCTCCAGCATTCTCTCTTTATTAATGCAGTTGTGGACAGTATATTTTTCCCTAAAAACTCATCACTGCCACTAGCTGAAAAAAGGATCAGTGCAGTCCCGTACATGAGTAACAAACCATGAATTTGGATTTCTGCTTCCAACTGTAAGATGCATGTAATGCCTTTTATTTATACGTTGATTTATTAACTATTCAGGAGCACAGGAGTTCACAGAAAACATTCTTTTTACTCTGCAGGTGCTGAAATATCCTACTTTTGCATGAGGATTGGACAAAAATGTGGCATTCAAGCAGAGTCTTTCATAGTAAGAGGCAATTTTAATGTGCTAATTGACTGTTGTCTAGTGAGGGTTGGTACCTCAGATCTGCACTAGTCCTTGCTTTGTTTCCCGCCTCATGTCCTCGGATGCAGACACTGCAGCAGAATTCCCCTGGGTACGGTGATGTCCTTGAACTAAGTGCCAGATGGGGGGGGATTAGGCTGCAGTTCAGGCTCTGCAGAAGGTCCATCCCCCAGGGTCCCTGAGGCTGGTTCCCAAGCTCCAGGAGATGCTACACATATCTGAGGAGAACAACCTGCCCCAGAAGGGAACCAAGCCATGAGCTTGAGATAATTCTGTGAAAACTCACACTAAGATTATTCAAATCTTGTTTTTTTATGTGAGTGATTTCCACATATGGAAAACAGCAGGCATTGCTGACGGACAGTACCTGAGCAGGTATCAATGTGATTCCCCTTTGAGGTCCTGCGAACCTCTTGCTTCCAAGTGGAGCTTTAACAAGCGACACTGAAGCACCAGCTCTGAGTTTTGATTACTTGTCTGCTAGACAGTCCAATGTACTTTTATGAATTTCAGCACCAACCAAGTTCAACTACATGTTCAAACCCACATGTCGTAAAAGCGGATCACGCAAATGACGTTGGCTTCGTACTTGGAGAACCTTCTTGGCAGGTATCTGGGTTTGCTAAATATGACTTGTTTACTCATCGTTTGTACTTGAGCACTGTTACGGTAAAAACGTTTCTAGTAAACCAACCGTACTCTGGGCTGCATCAGGAGAAGTGTGGCCAGCAGGTCGAGGGAGGTGATTCTGCCCCTCTACTCTGCTCTGGTGAGACCTCACCTAGAGTACTGCATCCAGCTCTGGAGCCCTCAGCACAAGAAGGACATGGAAGTGTTGGAGCGGGTCCAGAGGAGGGCTACAAAAATTATCTGGGGGCTGGAGCACCTCTCCTATGAGGACAGGCTGAGAGAGTTGGGCTTGTTCAGCCTGGAGAGGAGAAGGCTGCGGGGAGACCTGATTGCGGCCTTTCAGTACCTAAAGGGGGCCTATAGGAAAGATGGGGAAAATCTTTTTAGTAGGGCCAGCTGTGACAGGACAAGGGGTAATGGTTTTAAACTAAACCAGGGTAGGTTTAGACTAGATATAAGGAAGAAATTCTTTACAATGAGGGTGGTGAAACACTGGAACAGGTTGCCCAGAGAGGTAGTAGAGGCCCCATCCCTGGAAGCATTCAAGACCAGGTTGGATGGGGCTCTGAGCAACCTGATCTAGTTAGCGGTGTCCCTGCTCACTGCAGGGGGG
>NW_009259237.1:2681847-2688304 GCF_000687185.1 Egretta garzetta
CCGTAGGGCTTTTTCCTTACGTCTCCTTTCTTTTTTTTTTTATTTTTTTTTTACACGGCACGTTAAAGCTGGAAGGTGCTGCGCTCCCAGTATTTGCAGACGCAAGAAAAGGAAACGCAAGACCCCAGCGTGAAGCAGGTATGGCCAGCAAACAGCCCTCCCGGGCCCTGGCCTTCGGTTCGGCGCGCAGCAGTGCTGTATGGAGGAGGCTTTACAGCAAAAATGCGGCTGGGTTGGATGAGTTTCGTGCTTGAATATGCTTGTTTAAGTAACCGTGGCCTTCCCCAAGAAGCTGTGCTGTATGCTGGTTTTGAGTCATGCGTGCGGTCATGTGGAGAAGCCACGGTCGTGGAACTTTTGACACTGAGTACTACACGTTATTTGCTAGAAAATCAGCTTCTTGTTTGTGATCTATGTTAGGCCTGTTTTAAAGTGGGGATTGAAGTCCAACTGTATGGTCAAACCTGATATTTAATACTTCAATTACTTGAGCTACCTAAATGTTATTTTGCAACTTTAAATGATCGAGCTATGCTGTTCCAGGTTTGCATCTTTAAGATGTTTTCTTTATTTTCTAATTTAAGTAGATTTAAAAGAATTTTATCATCAGTTTTAACAAATCTGACTTGATGACTGTTTATGTACTTCTGCTGTTTCTGCTTGTGAAGAAAAACTGCACGCTGGCTTAAGATTGAAAGAGGAGGATGGGTATCAAACTAGTGATGACGGGCAGAATGTGTTTATTCAGCTGGTGCATTTGCAATATGAAATTTTGGCCTGTAGTAAATGATCTTATAATCTGATGAAATTATGGTATTATCATTGTTGTTATTATTTTCCTCTTTGCGCTTACCTGTGGTGTAGTAACTGTGCTTCAGATAAACGGACCCAAACCGACTGTCAGTGGTCATGCCAGCAGCCGAGGTACGGCAACATGATGTACCAAGGCCATTCACAAAGCCAGGGAATTCCTGCTCGGTTTCGCCCGTGTGAGATGTTTTTTGCCATAACTGTGCTGCTATGAAAAGTAAATGTGGGTACGCTGGTAACTACCACTGTGAGGAAAATAAGCAAAACAACACTAAGCATTAAGTTAAGGTTTTAGTTTTCATATCTGTTGTGGAACTGTATTTGAAGTTATGAGGGTGGCTGTTCTTGACTATGTTATTTTTTCTTCTTTAGTTGTTTTTTTGGTTTTTTTCTTCTCAGAAACAAGAATTGAACTTTGCTGCAAAAGACTGGTGTGATGAAGCAGATGACTGGGGAGTCTGTGATGGAGCAGAATCTCTTGCATGTGCCTCCCTTCAGCTGCTTGGCTTAAATGAAGCAACGAGCAGCTCCGTGTCTAGAGAGGTGGAGTGTGCGTCCCAATTCCAACAGCTTTGCTTGTCTGAAGCTACAGATGGGTCAGGTTGCCTGAATACACATCCTCCAGTCAGTGAGGGAATGGTAACAGCAACATTTGGTTCAGCTCCTGTGTTTCAGCCCTTTTACATTAGCGTTGTGGACGAGGAAGACTACGCTGGTTTCCTTGACACGGATCACGCAGATAAGCTGTTGAAGGAGTATCAGCAGAGAGAGGGTGTTGATTTGGAACAGTTGATGTCAGAAAGGTGAGAACAGGTCTGGATTTCATGCTGAAACTGAAGCGATTATGTAGTTCCCTGTATACTGATTGATAATCTAAACCTGACTCTCACTAAATCTGAATGTTTTTTGTTTGTAACTGGATCCTTGTCATGGTTTAACCCCAGTTGGCAACTAAGCGCCATGCAGTCACTCACTCACCCTCCCTGCCGCCCCCAGTGGGATGGGAGAGAGAATCGGGGGAAAAAAGAAGTTAAAACCATGGATCGAGATAAAGACAGTTTAATAGGACAGCAAAGGAAAGGAAAATAATGATCATATTCATGCTAAAAGCATATACAAAACAAGCGATGCACAATGCTACTGCTCACCACCCAGTGACTGATGCCTGTCCCATCCCCGAGCAGCGATTGCCATCCCCCAGCCAACTCCCCCCGGTTTATATACTGAGCACGATGTTGTATGGTATGCAATACCCCTTTGGCCGTCAATCGCTGAAAGCAACCGGTGTGGTTTAAACAATATCTTATGCTAAATGGCATGAGTTTATATTGTGACATTTGACTTCTTTTTCTTTAGAAGGCTACAGTTTTTCTTATATACCAATTGCATTTTTAAGAGTTTAATTATGTAGGGCTTTTGACTAGAGACTGGGGTGATGGTAGGACTCCTGAAGAGTTTGTAAAGGTTGTCTGAAAAACAACTTTTGAATGTAGCTACTGAAAATATTTTCAATATTAACTTAAGTGATTACAGTGAGCACTTACATCCGGACCATTTCTCTTTTGATTATATTAACATGTACAGTGACTTTTCCTGAATTGTAAACAACATTGAATTTTTTGGTAACTAAAGCTAGTGTCAATTGCAGAACCTGCATAGAACACTTTTTAGTAGCGATGTTCCTGTTGAATTTTGTTGACCTTTTATAGAACTGTAGAACTTTAATTACACTTAATTAAAAATGTAAACAGACAACATCATAATTTAAAAACTAGAAAAACAGAGACGTTACTAAAGAATTTTTTTTTTTTTTAAGGAATAAGCAGTATCTGGTGGATTTGAATCTCATGTAGTAGTTTGAAGCACTGTTAGTACTTGTAAGCCACCAGAAATCGAAGAACTAGAAGCAAAATGTTCACTTGCAACCTCTAACAAGAATTGCCTCTTAATTTAATACGCATTGGTTTTTTCAGTGTACTTAGTATACTTTAATGTGAATGTATAGTAACCATTGCTTATTTAAAGCATGCATATCGTACTGAAAACCTTATTGGAAATTTTGTTCCTTTTCTTGGGTTCCTGTAGTTTTGCAGGTGAAGGTGATAATGAAAAATATGAGAAGAGTGAAGTCAAAAGCAGGGACCACACATTCCATAAATTTATGAAAAGAATATCTGTGTGTCGTGAACAGATTCTAAGGTATGGTGATCATCTGGTTGTAACAGGGAGATACAGAGCATAGACGTGGATTGCTAGTACATCAAAACAAATAATTTAATTGGAAATAGATGTATATTTTTGTTTCTTAAAAAAAAAAAAAATGCTAAGAGGGCTGTTATTATGCCTGTGTGATCAGACTTAAGTCCCTGGTTGGGCTTTTTTATACAAAGTATAAGTAGATGTGAAGCAAAGCGGTATCAGAGACCCCAGATCTGGCTATGGAAGACTTTCTTCAACATAAGACCTGATGAGAACAGACCCAGATTGTCTTTGAAGACTCACTGAAATCCAGGCAGAGAGGTTTTCAAGAGACAGTTTTAAAGTGAAAGTATAATACACAGCAGTATGCTGTTGTGATAGGTTTCCAAGGCTGTCTGCTCCTCTGAAATTTTGTAACCTTATTGTAATTGCTTATATCTCAGTCTTTGAGATGTTACTGAAGTAAGAAATGACTCATTTTAAAGCCCGAGTTCTTCTGCAGCTTATTGTGATTGCCCCTTGGCACCCTGCAGTCTTCAGTTCTTGTAAGTCTGTTGCTTTTCCTAGAACAAAAGCAGATTTCACCTCTGAGCAGCTACTTTCCCAAAAGAGGAGTTAATTTTGAATGAAAATATAACAAAGAGTTCAAATCATAAATTATTCATAGTACCAGATAATACACATGGTTTTCATGGATCATACCAAGTGTTAGTTTTTAACTTCTTTGTTCCAGAGAGTCCAGTGCAGCCTATCTGGTCAAGCTGTCTCAGTGTAGTGACAGTACCTTTGTTTATTCAAGTTTCCAGAACCAGGTAGAGCTAACAGGTACCTTTTTGATGAGGAGGTAAAGTGTGAGAGGCTGGTTACACAGCTAAGAAATGTTAGAAACCTTCATTAATTATCTATCAAAGATGATCCAGAATGTAGTGCAGAATACAAGTAACATTTTCAGACAACTTTTTTTCACTGGATCTATCACTTTGCAGTATTATGCTCTTTGAATTTTCTGTTCTTCTAAAAGATCACCTCTGGTGATCCCTATGACTATTACTAGTTATAATTTTTATGTAGCCCTCCCTTTCCTCTTCTTGGGTATTACAAGCATGCATGTTAGACCCCCATTTCTCCTGGGCTGCCAGATCTCCGCTGAGCTTTCAACACAGCACAGAATCCCCTGCTTGACATTCAGTGGAAACCATCTTCAATCTTGGTTGCCCTTTAGTTGTGGAGCTATGAAAGCTCTTACAAATAAAAAATCAGTTCTGTGGCATAACTACAGTGTTTTTAAGACCTATTCTATGTTGAATATCTTAAACAGCCACAGGTTAGGATTCCATTTTTCAGGAAAGTATAGTTTGCTTAATTAAATGAGTCAGGTACAGCATATTTTGAAGGTCTCAACTGAAAGTGTCTCCTTTAAATCCAGCGCTTTCCTTAAGACATTCCAAGTGTTGATCTTCCAAGTATTTTCCTTCTCGATCTTTATTATTCTTTGTTTAATCTGAATCATTTGAAGCTTAGACAACGATTCTCTCATAAGAAGGTTTTTTACTTCAAGCAAGTTCAGAGAT
This sequence comes from Egretta garzetta, assembly GCF_000687185.1. Taxonomy (NCBI): domain Eukaryota; kingdom Metazoa; phylum Chordata; class Aves; order Pelecaniformes; family Ardeidae; genus Egretta; species Egretta garzetta. Next base: position 2,686,428 of record NW_009259237.1, read on the forward strand.
TTCGGAGAATCCTGAACACTGTTGTCAACACGTAAGTTTTCATATGAAATGTAAATACAAAAAAAAAATACTTTTTCTCCTTTCTTCTCCTCTTAGATACTCTTGGGGTGGCCAGCCTTTATTCATAACGTGTCCTCCAGCCAACATTAACAATGGTATTCCAGCCTGCAGTAACTGTGGAAGCAACAGAATTTTTGAATTTCAACTCATGCCAGCGCTGGTCAGCATGCTCCAGAGCGATTCAGGTGTTGCCCTTTGACTTAGCTGAATGAATGCTAGAAATAGTCACCTTTTTGGTAAAGTTCAGTGAACTGCAATTTGGATTGTGTCTTGCTAACCCCACGCAGTGATGTGCTTAACTACAGTGATCATCTTGCATAGAATCCACTCTTGTTTCCATTACAGCTTGCACTAAGCAAAAGATATAGCTCTTTTTTTTTTTCTTTTTTTTTTTTTTTTTTTCCCGGACACTCTATGATTGCAACTTCATTTGCTCACTAGTGAGCTTTAATAACAGCAATATAGATAATTCCATGACCTTGGGAGTAATTTGTCTTTATTGCATCTTAAATGAGGCCTTGGAAAATAATAAATACTGTCAGATAAGATTGCAGACACTTGAGCAGCTCTTTGAAAATTCTGAGTCAGCTTGCTTTAAAATCTTTAAAATTAGAAAATGCTACGTACGTAGGAGACAGAATGTGAAAAATATTTTCTGAATTGGGAAAGACTGAAGTATAGCAATAAGCAATAGCCCCTGATTATGTCATTTTTCATACCCTTACATTACATACCCTTATTGCTTTGTTTTTAGATCTGTCAGTGGAATTTGGAACTGTTCTAGTTTACACATGTGAGAGAAGCTGTTGGCCAACAAATCATCAAACCCCTCTTGAAGAATTTGTTTTTGTACAAGAAGACCCAGATCAGAGATTATTTAAATAAATTGTATTTCTCCGCATAGATGGAAAGTCTGTTGGTTTTGTTTTGTTTTTTTTTTTTTACTACAGGTGAAAGTGTGTAACTATGCAACAGAATTTTCCTCAGATGTGGTGAAAAATGAAATTCATTTGATGACATTGTACTTATTTCCAAGAATAACTGATGGAAGTATATATTAGCATGCCTCTAAAATGTGATGACAGGAAACTTACATACTTCGGTTACACATGGAAACTTAAGCATAGAGATTGTTTCATGATTCTAGTTACACTTAACATTTGGGGATGAAAGTAAAGGAGAAAGGTTGTCTTATTGCAGTTAGTTACAGCCAAACAGGATCTGATTTTTAGAAACTATTAGCAGTTAAGACCTTCATGTAAGCTTGATTTTTTAAAAAACAGATCTGCTTTGTTTTCACCACAGATTGGAAATTCAGTGGGCAGTGGCTGAGAGGGCCTTGCTGTCACTACAGTCTTCCTATGATGAAGCTGTTCTGGATGGTTTTCCAGTGAAGGATAAGTTATGTTTGCATGGCTAAATGAGCTCTGACAGTCACATTGCTCGGGATGGCGAAAAGGTGGAGGTTTTTGCTGGTGCTTTTGTTCTTGCAGGTACAGGATGATGGGGTAGGTCCAGCACCTGCCTCATTACCCCAGCCTGATGCTCACAGGCTGGTTGTGCTGCTTCAGTTAAAACAGTCGAAATTCTTCTGTGGTGTTCCCTGTTGGTTTAGGTTGAAGTGCAGTGTTTTAAGTAAGTGTCCTTAAAGCTTTTTGTACAGGCTTAAGGCTGCAGCATAAATTAATGCACTAAATGTGTGGGGTTTAAAAAAAACGGGGGGGGGACGGGGACTAAAATGATAGAACATGTTTGCAAAACTACATTTTTTAAGGAAGAATTGTAGCTTCCCATGTCAGCTTCTAGAGCCAAGTCAG
>NW_009259237.1:2689247-2694993 GCF_000687185.1 Egretta garzetta
TCTTCTGGGAAGCAGCGGTGCGCCCTGTTTGTTGCCCAGCGATTGCTCGTTAAAAGTCCGAGTTTTGGCTAATGCCGCCTTTGCTGATACTGGGGATGCTGGTCCGGTGATCGATTGCAGTGAAAAACAAAATGCGTTGGAGGTGAACTGCGTTTTTAGATACGAATTGCAAAACTGTCAGTCTTAAAAGTCCGGTCGCGATAGCTTCCCTCGGGCCGTTGCTTTCACTTTTGCTTCCTGATACTGATCTCCGAATGTGCATGGGAAGAGCAGAGTTGAGAGGGTGGTAATGACAACGGGGTAGGGAGAAATACTGTTAGCAAAACTCCGGTTACCTAGTTTCCAGACCTTTATTAATTTATTATTGTAGTTATGAAAAGTATATGGTTTTAAGAAATCAAGGGAGTACAAATCCAGCTAGAGCACGGGTCTGTTTACTTGCATACATCCTTACTTGTGTGTGCCTGGCCAGGAGTCACATCTGAGAGGTTTGTATGGCAAGTTGTGAGAAGTTTGTTTTTACAGTCAGACTTGTTGAGCAGAACCTATTAGAAACAGCTTTTATCTAAAACTATATCAACTCGCAGAAGAGTAAAGCTACTGGTTTGCCTTGTTATTCATACAATTCAGGCCTTTCTACTGAAATACGTTGTAAAACTTGTAGGATATGGTTAAGTGTAATTCCAAATTGTCCCCTTGATTTCAGTCTGCCACTGAGAGCCTATCCAATTTTAACATTTTACCAGTGAAGTAAACATAGGCGGAAGAATGGAAGCCCACATTTTCTGCACTTTTCCCCCCCCTTTTTTTTTCTTCCTACCTTACTATGTTATTTGTCTACTCTCGGATTATGTTATAATAGAGTTTAATATCTCCTGATTTTCCAGTTAGTCATTAGGCATAAATGTCCTTGGGGTATGCTTATTGTTTCACTTATTATAGTTTCAGGTTTTTTGTATTGTCTTTCAAGGTTGGACTCTGTTAACTTAAGTATGTGTTGGATCAAGGCCATCTTAATTTAAAAATATCACTGGCAGTGTTTTATGCAAGACAATAACATTTTGATAACATTTGGTGTGGGTGGGCAAAAGACAAGGCGAGAGCAAAAAGAGAATTGTTACGCAGAGGAAATTTGTTATTAGGGGAATAAATTGCTTTTATCAACATTTGTGATATTGTTGAGGTTTTTCCTTCATTATTAAATACTAACAAACTCGAACACTTGCAAATGCATTTATTTTTATAAGTTGTGATTTTTATTTAAACAAAATATTTGTACAAAAAAAAATCCTACTAGTTTTGAATAGCAGACAACTCGCAAATACGTGATTTCTTTAAGTATATACTTTGTTGAAAGGCAGTGCTGCTGTTCTCATGAATGAAGAAAAAAATCAAATTATTCAAGATCCGAGTCAGAATTAAGAATGTGAATATATATTCTTAGGAAGTTCTGAGGCCTTTCCTTCTAACTTATAGAAATGGGAGCAGTGTAAAAGCTATTTTAATAAGAGAACTGTTAAATCCTGATCATTCTTAACTAGACTGAAGCTTCTGTTGAGGTCTAATGGTCTCAAGTATTCTCTTTGGAAAAAACCTTCCTTTGCTTCTTTTGGTCTTAGTAGTACTGTTTTCAGTTGTAGCTTATGCCACTTGTGATCATCTCCAGTTAAAATACTAAAAGCTTTTTGGGTAGTGGAAGTTTTAACAGAACTATGCACTTAATTATTTTCACTTGAGGTTCTCAGCCTTTTTGGCTTTGGACTAAACAAGCTTTCTGAGTGTGTCTTACGAGAAAGGAAAGGAGGTAGAAATGTGTTTTCATGCAAATACCATTTTCATGAAAAGATACAGGACCATGGGTAGTTACTAGGATATTATGGGTAATAAAAATTAACAGTCTTTGCTTTATAATACATTTCTGAAACATTGTATATTTTCTGTTTGCTCTATATCTAGAGGTACTTTTATTTAGTGTTTAAATAAAACTCTTTAGCTATTACAGTTCTTAGTATATTAAAACTTAATCCTTAATTAAAAATACTCCCTTCAGAAAACGGGAAGTTTAATCTTGGAGCTTGGATCTCGCATGCAGAGGATCTTCAATGAGAAGTGTGTGGCATACTTTTTTCATTATTCAGGTTTGGGTTAATAAAATTAAAAGCGTGTGAGAACACCCTCAGTACGTCATTCACACTGCATAGTCAGTCTGAGAGTACTCTCCGCATAGCTGAAAGCGTTACTATGTTGAGTATGTCAGCTTCTAAAACAGTGGTTGATCAGAGAAACTGTTTAAAGGTAGGAACAAATGCAACGAAGGTAGGAATAAATCTCAAAGTTCTAACTAAATCTTCGTTCTTGCGGTGGGGGGTAAAGACATTGGAAGTTACGATGTTCATGTGCATATATTAATAAATAGAAACATGGCTGTTAGGGGAATTACTGTCCTGGTATCCTTTGAGGTTGTACATCACAGGTGTTCTGTGGTATATGTTTTTAAACATCTTGATTGCATGATTGGTTTTTCTTTTTGTAAGTAGACTTCATATTTTTTTAATATGCACTTAAGCAGTTAGTCCTGGTGACAAAAAGTAAAAGCTTTGCCCTGCAGCATATGAATTGGATGACAATGCAGCCCTCAGTTTACTGATTCTGTTGCTCAAAGCCATGTTCAGATATAAAGTAGAAGTGCTAATTAGTTTAATGAGTAGCCTTTCTTGGACCTTGGGGAAGCATGATAGAGAGCCAGCATTCAGGGTGGTTAGTCCCTGGACCGATGTCTGCAGTATCTCTGCTGAGTTTGTACGCTGTGCACCTGATGATTTCTCACTAAAATCTGTCCTGTGGCAAACAGGACAATTGGTTATTGACTTTCTACTAACTACTGTGCATACATACCTCAAAATTGATGTGCATTTTTAGTAGGGACTCTCTCTTCAAAAAGTTTGTTGTCATGTGGCCCTTAATTTTTGAGATGTGGTTCCATTGTTAGTAATTATTTAAAATGTATGGATTCCTAAAGATGATTAGGTGATTGCTTGTGCCTCTACAGTTGCTATAGTACAAATATAACACCTGTATGCAGGTCTGAAAAGGGGTCTATAAAGTTTATGTATTTCGGTCAATTGTGTTTGCTTCAAACTGCTGTTAAGGATTCTGTTCCTTTTATTTCTGTAAAAGTGAAAAGTCTGTCTCTTGTGTGTTTATAGATTGATTTGGATACTATTGATGTCAGCAATCTCAACAGGCAGTTTTTGTTTCAAAAGAAACATGTTGGAAGATCAAAATCACAGGTGAGGAAAAAGTTAAAGCTCATGCCATACTTACTCCGTATTATTTTATGGGCAGTGTTAGAAACATGTCGGTTTTGCTTCTACTCTGAAGAGGTAAGTGTTGGTTGGTTGACCATGGCTATCCACATAATTTCATTATAAAAGTATTTAAATCTCTTAAGGTAGTCAACTTACTCGATACTCAACTGGTATCGAGTCTATCTTTAGAAGGAAGGAAGAAATAATAAGTGGTTTTTTTGTTTTTGTTTTTTTTTTATTTCTAGGTTGCCAAGGAAAGCGTGTTACAGTTTTATCCAGAAGCTAATATTATAGCTTACCATGATAGCATCATGAAGTATGTTTGTTTTTAAGCTCTAATTACACATTTTGATTTGCAAGTACTGTGTTATTTAAATGCTAAAATGGTGTGCTTTAAGATATTTTACCAAGTTACTGCAGTAAGAAGAAATAGCTGTAAATATGAGACTACCACACACCTGAGTGGGAAGTGTGGATTTTGCATGAGTTTTCTTAAGCTCTGGTAATAAGATGTAGTTGTTTGCTTGTGTCTATTTTTCATTTTATTAGCAACATTTGCTCTATAAGTTTCTACACTGTAAGGATGCCCTGATATCTTGAGCAATAATTAGATTAAAATCAATGTGAATGATGAGTCTGTGATTAAAAAAAAATAAGTCCTCTGTGTGTGTGTAGGTAACTGAGTATTTCTTATATATGCCCCAAACTGTTAAAATTTAGTCTTTATGATCCATAACCAATGAGCAGAGTACAAGATTATGTAGATTTTTATTAGCTGTTTCCCATGTTTTAATTTATATTTGTCCAATTTCTTAAAAAATTATATTCTGTAATATTAAGTTTTGAACTCTGATGTTGCTATTAGCCATTGAAACACTGACTCATTGCATCCTTCTCCTGAAACTGTAAAACTGTTAATCCCATTTCCTCTTTACTATCTCTTCTTTGCCACCTTCTTCTTTAAATCAGAAAAATACAATACTAAAGTCTCAAGACTTTAAAATTTCATGTCTTGGCTCCTAAGGGTATGAAGGCACGATCAACACCAATCGAGCTATCATAGTATAATGAATTATCAACAGTCTGATGAGCTATGGTAATTACAGTGTGCACATTTTAGCCTCAGCTGATGGTTTTTAAGGTCAGTTACCCACAGCTCAGCCAATTTACTCATTAGGTCAGAGCAGTATAATCACTTTTTTGTTGTTTGCCTGTTTCATTGGTCAAATTAGTACTAATTGCAGTAGCTTCCTTCCAGCAGCATAAAATTTGTGCTTTCACCCAGCTTTAAAATGGGCAGAAGACAAATGGGGCAGTTAAAGGCTAGGAGTAAATTTATAATATGTGTAATATATCACATGAACATCAGCCTACCCTTTGCATGTATATAATTTCTGTTGTGGCATAATAACCAACAACTTTGATATGCCATTTTGAGTATTGTTTTTCTTTTCTGTAGCCCTGACTATAACGTAGAGTTCTTCCGCCAGTTTACGTTGGTTATGAATGCTTTGGATAACAGAGGTGAAGTTTTCACTATGATTTTATATTGGATATGAAAATACTGTTGCTTGTTCGTAGAAACAGAACTTTAATGTGTTCTACTCTTAGTACTTCTGCAATGTCAGTTAAATAACAAGTATCCTGCTAACCCATTTGTAGTTTGACTAATGCTTGTGTGCTTTACTAGAAACTTGAAAGGCTAGTTAATGCTTTTACAGGTGGTTTTTTTGAAGGTAAACATTAACTGCTATGTTGCTGCTTTATGGGAACTGATGAGTATTGTGTGTATGTATGTAACTTCATTCAGCTGAGTTTGCTACGTTTAATAGTGTTGATATATTTTGTGTTAATTGGAAAATTGACTGTGAAAAGGGTGTAGTGCTCTGTAATGAAATAAAGCAGATTAAGAACAAATGCTTGCATAGGAGGCTAGCTTGAATTTGGAGAAGTAAGTATTTTATTCTCTAATTATTGAATTCTTTCTTTAAAAACTCTTGATTTGCAGCTGCCCGTAACCATGTGAACAGGATGTGTCTGGCTGCTGATGTTCCTCTTATAGAGAGTGGAACTGCAGGCTACCTTGGACAAGTAACGGTTATTAAAAAGGTTAGGTTGTGTATTACTCTTGTCGCTTTACGTTTAAATCATTGGCTATTTTAGACAACAGGGAGTTGGGTGTTTTGAGATACAGTTACAGTTCATCTGGTAATAGTACATACTATCAGGAGACTTCGCAATATGACAAGTAAATATTTCACTTTTCACCAGGGAGTGACAGAATGTTATGAATGTCACCCTAAGCCAACTCAGAAGACTTTTCCAGGCTGCACAATCCGAAATACGCCATCAGAACCTATCCATTGCATTGTGTGGGCTAAGTATTTGTTCAAGTAAGTGATTTTTTTAAAAAAAGAAATTAGGTACTGTGGTTCGCT
>NW_009259237.1:2695015-2712799 GCF_000687185.1 Egretta garzetta
ATTTTGGGGTGGGTTTTTGGGAGTAGGTTTTTTCCCTTTTAATGTAAAGATGGAAGGTTGGATAGTACTTAGACCTTGCTCTAATATCACGGAAAATCTGGCAGAGTAGTTTGGCACAGCAGTGTAGCTTGAGGTTACTTTATTCTTCGCCTTTGTGTGAAGTTAACACATTTTTCAGTTTAATGCATATATTAACAGATGTAAAATTTGCTGGGACCGTGGAGGGTTATAAGCAACGCATTTGGTACCGCAGTATAAATATAAGGCTAAGTGAACTGAACTATTGAGTTATACAGAACTGTTTTGCTAAATTCATTTTTGTATTGGACATTTTGTGTTTTCAGTGTTAAGTCCACATGTGATGAATCCCAACAATTTAAAAAGCAATGCATGAAGTGGCACTCTGATAGCAAAAATTCTAAAGTGGATATATATCCATTAGCAAATATTTCAGTCTTTAATCAGATATGATGACATTCTAGTGTTGTGTTGTTGTTCTTAATTATTATATAGCCAGTTGTTTGGAGAAGAAGATGCTGATCAAGAAGTCTCTCCTGACAGAGCTGATCCTGAAGCTGCCTGTGAGTGTGATATAAGCTGGTAGCTTACCCTGTTACTGAAATGTTCTGTTTCAGAGATGATGACTTGTTTCTGTTCAGCTCCCTTTTCTTTTAAGAGGATTCCATTTACTGTACCCTTGGACAACAAGAGTTTGGGGGGTGTTAATAGTAGTTTCCCCTTACAGACCTTCATGCACATTGTGCATAATTCAGTTCCGTCACACTGCCACTTATTAAATATTTGAAACAATTTGAGTGGTTTTTAGTTAATGTGATGCATAGTGCATACCAGAGGTTTTTGCATGGGGAATGTGTAAAAAAAAAAATGCTCTTCAAAATGACAATGGTTTAATAGTTTCACCTGTCAGAACTGTGGCCCTTGTGGGCAGCCTAAAACATTATTATTAAAATGATTACTTCAGCTGTTGTGAAAACTTCTTAATACAGTGTAAGATGGGTCACTGGCATTCACTTCTTGTTCTCAGATAGTGTGGGTAGGACAGCTGTGAGGAACACAATCGATGCACTCGCTAACCATAAAATTTCAGTTAACACATCCAGGTGTAAGATAGATGATTTAGATGAATAGGCTTATATCTGTTTGGAGACTCCTGTTCCCTCTGTAGCAAACAGTCTTCCCCATGTGCACAGAAACTTGAAGTGAAAAGTGAGCTTGAAGCGCAAATTAAATATAACTGATCTTCACAGGGTGGCCTTTATTCCCCTATATATTTGGATCTGATGGAGCACTTCCTTCCCTGCAGCTGAGAGCCTTGTCTTTTGAACTGAGTGATATTTGCAGTCACTCTGCGTTTTCCACTCCTAGCTGAGGAATTGAAAGGAAATACGGGGATTGTGTTTGAACTCTTCTAGCCTGAAACACTTCAATGTTAATAATCTACATAGGAAATACGCCCATTTTCAGTGATGTATTCAGTAGCTATTCAGTATTTTTCTGTAAGGACAGTAACTAGTTACTGTGAAGGTGAATAAGCATCATTGTTTGTTGCTTCTTTTGGATCCTTTGATAGATGAATGGACTTGGGAGAGGGAACTTAGAGGATCTTCCAGATCTTCAGGTTCTCTGAAGATAGTGATCATCCAACCAGTTGTTCCTACAGGAAGTGCAGAATGAAATAGCTGAGTCTTGAAAAGAGTGGCATATAAGCTCATTTAAAACAAAGGCTGCTGGAATACTTGGAAGGTAGCAGACATGATGCCACTTATTTAAGCAAAGATACCAGGGCAATTATAGGAAGGCCTGAGCTGTAGCCTCATGTCTGTATGAGCAAACTGTAGCATTAATGCTATTTAGGATCAGTGGACATGGTGTGTCAGGGAAGAGTCAATCAATGCAGCCTTTGTAAAGAGAAGTGCCTTGCATGGCTTTGCAGGTGCTTTGAAGGAATTGGCAAACCAAGCATATCTGGTTTATGGTGTGTTGAATCTGCAGGGGGCACTCAAAAACTTTTTGTGGGGAACCTGAAGGAGCTAAGCAGTCATGGGGGGGAGGAAAAGGTTGAAGATCCGAAAGTGGATAAACTACTTAAATGATAGAGATAAATGGTGAATAGAGGAATGTCTCAGATTGGGGATGTGACTAGCGCTGTTCAGCATACATGATTAAGCAAAGTCACTCAGAATAATAAAGGTGAGGACTAACTGCAAAAAGTAGTAGAAAGCCTCACAATACAGAATTGACTGGGCAGTGGCACGTTAGGTAGATTTGGTGCAGATAAATACGAAATTATGCAAATGATGCACTGGTGAAAGGGGGAAAACATTCACAAATTTACATAAAAATTGATGGTCTCTGAGTTGATTTTTCTTATTCAGTCAAGATGTTAATAAATAGTTTTATGAAAACATCAACCTGCTACTTATTAGGAATCATGATAGCAATTGTTGGATGTGACTGGGAAAGAAACAAAATGAATAGCAGCTGTATGCGTGGAATGGTTTTGTATAGGAATAACCAGAGGTAGGAAGCTGATTCCCCCCGCCCCCATGTGGAAGTTCTAACCAAACTAAGACTCTTCAGCTGGGAAAAGAGACAACTAAAAGGAGATGGTTAGAGATTTATGGAATTGCAACATTATGTGGAGAAAATTAATAGGAAACAATTGTTCACTGTTTCTGCCAATAAAGGAATTAGGTGACATCAAGTTAAATTAGTGAGTTGCAGTTGCAGAAGCAAACAGTAGTCATCACAGTGTGTCTAATTCAGCTTTTGTTGGGTGCAGTAAAACCATTTTATGGTCCCTGCATAATTTTGGTTATTGACTCTAGGGGAAATATTTGGATGTGATTTTCCTTTTTTTGAATTAAAGTATTGGTTAACACTTCATTAATAGGGGAGCCAGCAGAAGCAGAAGCCAGAGCACGAGCATCCAATGAAGATGGTGAGATTAAACGTGTTTCAACTAAGGAGTGGGCTAAATCAACTGGATACGATCCAGTTAAACTTTTCACTAAGGTACCTTCTTTAACCCCAATAAATGTCTTTATTTGAAGTGTATGAGGTGCTTTGAAGTTAAGTCAAAACCCAGTTTGGACACAATGCAATCAGTTATGCAATTATGTTATGACTTCCACAAGTTTTGCTGTAGTGTTGGTCCTTCTACAACACTTGCTTGTTTTATGGCATTCCATCTGCATCTGTACAGATGGCTTCAGCAGCTTGTCCATAGTGTACAGAAAAAAAAAATCATTTTAATTACTTTTAATATGAAAAGGTAAATTTGAATTCTGTAGGAGTTTCACTGGGTATAATCAGAACCAATCTGAGGACCTAAAAGCTGTCAGTCGTCTTCTGTGTATGATCAGGCTCTGGCATAAGAAAATACAAACTGGCGTAGGAGTTTTCCTTCTAAATAGTTGCTGGAAGTAGATAAATAGAGGAAATGAGTATAGAATGTAATCATAACTTTACTTTGGAAATTCATTGGCATGTAGGTAAGAATATCTTAGGGAGAGTATACAGAGAGCTGTAGCGATGGCTTCAGTAGGCACATGAACCCACTGTTTGGACTATTGTTTCTTGATATTTACTTTACTCCCCCACAAATTAATCTGCTTTATGCAGTAAGTGTTAAGAGAATGGGGAAATAAGTTTTTCGAATATTTTTTTTTCCTGCAGAGTTTGATTTTTATTTATGTGGTTGCAGACATTTTCAAGGAGAAAAGCAAAACCTTGTAAATCTAATACTGATTTTTCAATCTCACAGCACATGTAAAAATAAAGTCTGTCTTTTTTTTTTTCCCCCTTCCATTTTTTTTTTTTATTTAAATGTTTCCTAGCTTTTCAAAGATGACATTAGATACCTACTGACAATGGATAAACTGTGGAGAAAAAGAAAGCCTCCAGTGCCACTGGACTGGGCTGAGGTACAAAATCAAGGTAATTGTCCCTCCTCCCACTGTATATTTGTAAGTCATAGCTGCTGTTTATTAATGCATCTCCATGATATGTACATTTTCTCACTGTCACAGTTGATGACTGTTAATGAACATGCAAATTCTTTGCAATTTCTGAAGATTTTAAATTTTTCTCAATTTTTTTCTAGAACTGTTTTGCATTTGTTATTTAGATACTCAGTATTGGCTGTAGAAAATTAACAGAATTACATGTCAGCATATTCTAGGGGGGGACCTTACCATAAGCACTGATGCATTTATATCTGAAAGCTGAGTTTTGCTGAAAATGTATATTTGCTGTAATTTGTGTATATCTAAGTGATTGATATAAGTGTAGCTATAGTTGCAGTTTTAAATGCAGATTTGTTGTAAAATGTTTGGGCTACTGTAGTTAAGGATATTGTTCTTCAATTTAGAAAGTGTTTAGTTTTGCTGAAATTGGAAAATTCTTACTTGTTTAAGAGAACTTCTGTGGGATTTATAAGTATTCCTGATTTTAATTTTATTTGTCTTTTCCCAAAGAGAAAAACATATCTGACCAACAAAATGAATCCTCAGCAGTCTTGAAGGATCAGCAGGTTCTCGATGTCAAGAGCTATGCACACTTATTTTCAAAGAGTGTTGAAACCCTGAGACTTAACCTGGCTGAGAAGGGTGATGGAGCAGAGCTCATATGGGATAAGGTTAGTTTGCTAAATACGTAAGAACCACTTATACTCTACATGTGTAGTACAAATATTAATTGGACTCATTCAGTTCATTCTAAAATAGTACTACTTAGGACAAAAATGTCTGGCACCTCACTAAAAGCACTTTCCATGTATAAACAAATATACACTTTGAATACTTGTTGTAACACGCTGAGTGTAAGGATTAACTATTGTGGTGTCAAATAATTCACCAACTTAAAAGGCACAAATTCAGAGGTATTTGACATGTTTTGATTTTCTGAAAATATTTTAATAATGCAACTTCATTTTTTTCCTTTTTAGCTTTCTCTAAAACATGCTCCTATACAGTGGTTTGTAGCTAGAGTTCTACTGAGTTGTACATAGTAACTGGCTCTGACGAGAGGCGTGATATATTACGAATTTTGCTGAAGAAAAATAAGAAAATAATTTTCTCTTTTAGCACCAGAGACAGTGTAATCTTCCTGCAGTCAGTTGTCATTTGGCATAAGAAAAAAAAAAGTAATTTGTAAATACAGGGGGAACAAAATAGTATTGCACCAGATAGTAAAAATCTTTCTGAAAACTGAGCATAAAACATTGTAAGATTTAGGATTTAGATACTATTTGGAACATACAAGGCATTTTATTAATACTAATACACTAATTCACTACTAAAATATTAAGTACAAGTTCTAAATGTGTATATTTAAAGTATTAATGTTCTGTCTAAACATACCATCTGAAAGAGGAAGTATATTGACTTTGAAATGGAATATTGTACAGACTTCTTTTTAAACTTTCTGTTTTTAAGGTTTTAGGAACCATGTATTGTCAACGTTTTCCAATGAGTAATCTGATTTTTACTTTTTATATTAACTTCTTGTCAGGATGACCCTTCTGCAATGGATTTTGTCACTTCTGCTGCGAACCTCAGGATGCATATTTTCAGTATGAATATGAAAAGCAGATTTGATATCAAGTGTAAGGATAAAATATAACATTGTTTTATTTAAATGATAATCTAAACTTCTCATTTTCATTTCCTGTTAAAAATCTGCATACTCTTCCTTTTTTTGTAGCAATGGCAGGAAATATTATCCCAGCTATAGCTACTACTAATGCAGTAATAGCTGGTCTGATAGTGCTGGAGGGTTTGAAGATTTTATCGGGAAAAATAGATCAGTGTAGAACGGTAAGTTGAATAAGTTTCTTTTACTTTCTTGTTATTTATTATTTGTTTAAAAGTCACGTTTAACCTGCTTTGACTATTGTGTAGTTTTACTGTCTCTCACTTGTTGCTTCAGGAGATTCTGAATGTGCTGGGAACTTTCAGTCACAATGAAAAGAGAAGTGGAAGTCTCAAGAATTATTAAATTCCTCTGTATTAATGGAAAATGGCTGCTGGATAGGAGAGAGAACCAGGCTGACCTCACTTGAAACATGGTTGTTCCATGTTACAGATCTCTTTGGCAATAAATGGTCAGTCAGCACATGTGTCACTGCGGACTGGCCGTAATCCGCACTTTCTCCTGATCAGCAGGCGTGTCAAAGAGGAATAGGGAACAGGACAACCTATGAGACTAAGAGAATAAAACTGTAGGAAAACAGGTTTTATGAGGGCAGTTACTTACAGAATAACTTGTTTTATTTTTATCTGTCCTCAAGATTTTTCTGAACAAGCAGCCAAATCCCAGAAAGAAGCTATTGGTTCCTTGTGCTTTGGATCCACCAAATCCTAACTGTTACGTATGTGCAAGTAAGCCAGAGGTGACTGTGAAACTTAACGTACACAAAGTTACTGTGTTAACACTCCAGGATAAGGTAAATCTTGAATATTGGCTATAGCTTTTATTGTGATTCTAATATTGTGCATTATTAAAGTTAGGCTTTTGTCCAGTATGTTTTGACTGGACATCAGCTGTCTATATTTGCTCTACATTTTGCATTTCTCTCAGCTACAGGAAGACCCGTGTTAGACAGTATGCTTCTTGCTCATTTGTGCTTGTGTATCTTGTGAAAGAATGTTTGTATTTTGTAACTTTTTGGTGGTTTTAAAGCCTATCCATACCTAGCAGCAAAAAACTGAACTTGTATTTCAGTTGAATAGTTCGGTAGCCACGTTACAGTTGTGTAGTCACAAGTGATTTGTAATTCTGTGATTTTTATAAAAAAATTTTCAGCATATCTGAACCTGTAGGTTTCAGACAGCAAAAATATAATTTTGTTCATGGAAGTGAAAAAAAAAAAATAAAAATATACAGGCTTTTAGCAGAGGCCTGAAAATGAGCCAGGATAAGAAAATAACATAACTGAAGGTTCTTTCTTTTAGAACTGTTTTTAAGTCACATAGTGATTAAATAATCATATTCATCTTTACAGATAGTGAAAGAAAAATTTGCTATGGTAGCACCTGATGTACAAATAGATGATGGAAAAGGAACTATTCTTATCTCTTCAGAAGAAGGAGAAACAGAAGGTAGGCATGCTGAAGCTTTTTAGATAAGAGTGGATAAAAACTAGGAAGAAACCAAGATATACATAATGGAAGTATAGCAAATGTTTTAGTGTTCATCCTGTAGACTAATATTTGAAGAGAACTGGATTTGCAAGTATTTAAGTGGCTCAAGAATAGCTAGTGGTATTATCTACAAGCCTGCATGTCCAGTTCAGCTTTCCTACATGAAGTACTTTCCACCTGGAGTGTCAGGATTCCTTTCAAGAATAGGTATTCAGCTATAAAAGTGCACCAGTTACTTTCCTCTGCTAGCAACTCCTGTTCATTTTCTTGTTCTTAGATTGTGGTCTTTTTATGATGCTTGTAGGCACTATTGTAATACAAATATTAACTCCAAAACGTTCCGAAATGTAATAACAGTGAAGTGCTTGAACATGATGCATGAGGGGTAAATAAATCAAACATAAGTAATTTTAACTCGTGATACGCTTAAATGTCAGCTTTTACTTTAAATACAGCTAATAAATGTTAATCTTGTGTTTCTACATAAAACTTCTGGAGTACCCATATCATTGTATTTATTCAGGTGCAAAGGATCTTTATATAAATAGGTATATATACTGCAGTTTTTCACTATTTTTCTAGCAAATAACCACAGGAAGTTATCAGACTTCGGCATTCGAAATGGCACTCGACTACAAGCAGATGATTTCCTCCAGGACTATACGCTGTTAATCAACGTGCTTCATAGGTAGGGATTTTGAAATAATTATTTTTGTGTGCGTATGTATGTAGAACAGTTCCGCAGGGAATTTCCATCTCAGAGTTTTAAATTCATTAATAAAGCTCAAAGATTAAACTGTGGAAAGAAAATACAGAGGTAAAAGAGGAATTGTTATTTTTTTATTAATTCATAGAGTTTAGGTGTTTAGTTTTGTTTTACAACAGTAATTGGAAAAAGTTTATCTCCGTCTTTGGAGATATTCAAAATCTACCTGGACGATGTCCTGTGCAACCCTGCTGTAGGTGAACTTGCTTTAGCAGGGGGGCTGCACTAGATGATCTCCCGAGGTCCCTTCCAACCCTTGCCATTCTGTGAATAATTTGTTGTTACACGACATAAAAAGTACAGTGCAAAACCAAATTTACTTTGGGGACAGCCAACAAGTGAGGAAACTGCCATTTAAAAGACAAAACAAAACTTAAAAAGACAAAAATCCCCCCAGCCTGCTGGGGTAGTAGGTCCTCTGCTTGACTACCTGTGTTCAGATAAAGCAATGCAAATAGAAGTCACTTTGAAATAATTGGTGTGTGTATTTAACCCTGGATAAGTAATACAGATATATATGTATATATTATATACAGTAAATTAACACACTGCACTTTCAGTGAGAATAGGAATGTGACATTGAGGAAGAAAGGTAAGCTCAGGTAATGATTTTTCTTATTCTTAAGCATTTTAAGTCATGGCACTGACTGGAACAGTGTTTATGAATAGAGAAAGCATAAATTATAAAGGAGTACTTAACTGATTTTTCTCTTTTTTTAAATGTGTTTTTCTCATTTTGTATAGTTGCAGGGTGCTGTAATACTTGAATGACATACTTTGTGAAAAAGTTTTTTATTTTTACCTGGTTGTTTAAAAGCCTATGGATTTTTCTTTAGTGAAGACCTAGAAAAAGATGTAGAATTTGAAGTTGTTGGTGATACCCCTGAAAAAGTTGGCCCTAAACAATCAGAACCAACATCCAAGAACATTACCAATGGTAGTGACGATGGAGCGCAACCCTCAACATCAACAGGTAAATAACAGCAGTCAGTATTAAATATAACAAAATAGTCTTTCAATAGTGCAATTAAAATAGTTGTCTGGTGTGACTTAACTTTGCCAACATGAAATAAAAGGCATTTAAGTTGCCTCTGTATATAATATTAAATAGAAAAATGCACATTTAAGACTGTTGCAACGGTTTACATGAAATATACCTTGAATTATGTTATTTAATTTGCAAGGGCTTCATGGGGTGTCAGCTTAAGCACATCATTTGCACAATGATTTAAATAAAGTTAGACCCATTCTACCCGATGGTCACGCTATTGCTTGACAAAATCAACCAAATTTGTCACTTCCTGCCTACAGATTAAAAATTACTCTGGATGTCTTTGACCACGTTTTATTTTGTTTATTTAAGAAGATGTCTTTATTATCTGCTTACAGAATAATTATTTTTCACCTGTCAAGCAAAGCATGGCAATAATACTTTCTGTCTAGTATTTGCTATCGAGGAAGAAGTGCCATCACCTTCCTATGTAGGGTGTTTCTTTGAACATACTCAAAATAGTTTTAACTCAAATGAAAGCTAGTGTACTGGAAACGTCATACTGTTTTACAGGGATAGCGTATGAATCTGAATACTTGTGGTGTCATGTAAGTTAGATATCCGTAGTTCTGTCTTACACTTTTGGATGATGTTCCTTTGCCTGTCAGATGGCCCTATTTAAGATAGATGCACAAGTGTGTACTGATTTCCACTCGCCTCTTGTTTCAGGGGAGATTAAATGTTAAGGATATTGCTACAACTGATTTCAAGTTATATAAAAAAAAAACAGCCTAGCATAAAATTAGTTTTTACAGTGAATTTGTACTTCAAAACAAACAAAATCCAATAGATGTCTTGAAAGTTCATGTTTGGTTCTATTTTCCCCTCTTTCTACTATCCATTGCTATCCTTTAGCTCTTTTACGTCTGCTCACCCTTCCACTCCACCCTCTCTTTGCATGTTCTCTCTCAGGAAGCATGGCTTCTAGTGGGAGTTCTGTTGAATGCACTAGTGAAAGGAGAGGCTGGACTACAGCTCAGGGTGTGTAAAAGTTAGCAAATAGCAGGCAGTTCTTCTATTTTGTACTTGCAAAAAAAAAATAATGCTAGCTAATGCATTTCCTGTATTTTGGCATTATTGCAATATTTTCCATACCTCTAGTGAAGAGAGAATAACCATGTGAAAAGCCTATTTTATACTGATTTCAGAGACATTTGAAATACTCTTGCAGTTGAATGACAAAGAATACATATAAAGAATCCTCCGAAATGTATTTGTTGTATTAGAGACGTTCTTATGTATGAAACTTGGTTTGAGAGTAGACTATCTTTGCAGTGCCCATTTGAATTAAAAACGTGTATTTTGCAGCTCCAGATCAGGACGATCTATTGATTGTTGATTCTGAAGATGAAGGTACTTCAAGCAATGTTGATGATGATATGGAAAACAAAAGCCGCAAGAGAAAACTAGAAGATAAAGAGTGCGTTAGTACAAAGAGAGTGCGTACTGACCAGACAGAAGAGCAAGATGAAATTATAGCATTAGACTGAACATGCAAGTGCCCCTTGACAAAATGATTCGGATAATGTAATACAGTAACAGCATATTACGTTGGGATGTGAAAAATGTCCAGAACTAGACTAATTTTAAGGCCTTTGTTCCAAGCGAATACCAAACCACTGGCTTAAATAATTTGTGTCCGTTTCTCTTGATGATAAAGCTCTTCTCTCAATAGACTTTCAGAAGTTTTTTCATGTTAATTCCATATATTAAATGTAGTAAAACCATAGTTTATAAATACTTACAGATAAGTATTTGCTTAAACAGTCATGGGAAAAGCATGTTATTTTTGTGTAAATACCTTTTAGGTATAATTCAATAGGACAAAAAAACCCTACTCTCGCTTAGTAAAAGGTCATCATCCGATGCCCAGATTTTAGGTAATTACATTTTTAATTTTTGCTTGAAAAAAATATTTTTAGCCTAGTCCTAAACATTTTTCACACCCTGACCAAGTAAAGAAGAAAATTCAAGAAAGCAAATTAGTGCCATGTTTTAGCAGTGTTCTTAAACTTCAACCGGCACTATGTACATTACTGTAAAACTGTTAATTTACTCAAGTTTTTCAGCTCGTACTGCCTGGTATGTCAATGTAAGAAGCAAATTTTTGTGTATTGTTACAGTTTCAGGTTATTTATATTTGATGTTTTGTAAACTCAGATACTACTACTATACTGTACATCTGACGGACCAAATAAATGACATCTGAAATACTTGCTATATTTGCTTGCACAGTCCAAGTTTATGCTGACTTATGGGATTTTACAATGTATAGCCTTCAAAAATTACTGTATTATTTTCATTTTTCTAAACATAACCTAGTAGTACAGAAATTAAGCTTCACTTGTTTGAGGTGAAAGGGGAATTTTTTTAATAAAACTTTTGTGAATGTTTTTTCTTGGACAATCAATTATTGGCCTCTTCAGTTGGAGCATTTGCACCCCACCACATGTGTGCTTTCACCATCTCATGCCTTCAAAAAGAAGCAAGCTCTGGTCTTCTATACATTACGCTTTGTTCATAGGACAAAAGTGCAGTGTTTAGAATCAGTATCTTAAAGCCTACTATATTCATTTAACTACTTCAGTAGCTCTCAAAGCTATCAGTGTTGATTCTTAGAACACATTAATCAGCCATTTCTGTCACTCTACTGAAATTACTTTCCAACTTTGTGTTAGTGAACCAAAAGTGCTTTTATTCATAGATAAGTATGCAGTTAGCCTTACAGAGCAGAGAAATTGAGCAGACAAGATTTATTCTGTTAGAGTTTGCAAACTGAATTTTAAACAAGATGTTAACTGTATCAAAGGAGAACGTTTAAAAAAAAAAAAAAACAAAAAAAACCAAAAAACCCACCTTTTTAGGTTTTGGTTCCTGCATCTGGTTCTATCTAGTACAAAGGCCAGCTCTTCCGTCAGTGTTAAATTGCCAGTGCAAGTGCAAAACTGCAATTCTATGATGCAATTAATGTTTTCTCTCTTTTAGGTAGTAATAGTCATATGCAGTGGCCTGTTTGGAGGCAGAATACTCCACTGTGAAATTAAATCCTTCTGAGTTAGTTGATTCTTGGCCAGCATGAGTGAAGACTGAGAGGTAAAGATGTAAATAAGAGGCATTACAGAAAGGATTTTCAGTGCTACAATAGGAAACTTTAAAAGTTCTTTCCATAAACAGTTGAAGCACTAGCATTTAGCATGTCTGATTACATCTTCCAAAAGTTAAGGCTGACGTGCTTTTTAAGCTTTACTGAAAATAAGGTTATTGGTTTATTAAATGAGTTGTCGAATAGCCTGTTATCTGTATAGTAAGATGTGCTTCTCACTGTGACACGACAAAGCTGTTTCGAAGCTGATGGCACATGTGATGGATGGTGTGATCCTGTCTCACTGAGAAATGTCCCTGCTTGTACTGGTCAGTACTTGGGAATTCAGCCTTCTAACTCTATTTTAACAGTAGAGGCTGTAATTCTGGTAACTTTATTGCATTAGTTTTACTGAAGTTGAGAGTGTTCATGACTTAGAAGTTGAGTGGTATATAAGCTAAATTGAAATAACATGCAACAACAGATTTGAGGGTGAAAAGGAGAAGGGGAGGGGGCTATCCAGTCTCACTGGCTTCTACTCCTTAAGTTCTTAGTGTTAACAGCATAAGATGACAGTGCTCAAATGATTTCTTAAAGTATTCGGGGTGCTGCTGACCCAGAAGAAACACCTAATAGTTTCTCGGGGTGGTAGACAACTCCGTCAGTAAGGCCAGATTGCAAAAATGTTCAGAATTAACAGGCATTGTATCTTAGATGGGGGGGTACCACTGCAGGACACTGGTTAGGTTAAGTTTTAGAGAAGCGTTAAGTAACTTTAACGATGCATCGTCATTTGCAGCATGAAAGATACTCTAGAATTTAACTACATAAGCAATTACATGTTGATGTATTTAGGAGATGTAATTGTGCTGCTTTTGTCTGGGTAGTAAGTAGTTAGATGGCAAAAAAACGCTCCCAGAGCCTTCCTGTGAAATACTTCAAAGTGAATGATTTTAAAGATATTTTCTTTACACAGGCTGCTTCTATAGAACATATGATAGGCTGTTCATATAGTGTCAGCTGTTCTATTCAGTTCTTCTTAAGTTTGGCAATAGCAAATGAACCACTAAAAATACAAACTGCTTCTGTGCCAACTGAAAAACTGCTTTTCAGAACTGATGGAGTATGAATGTCCTTAATTGGCTACTAGTCACCAACATTGTATTAATGTAGAATTTTCCAACATAAACTTTCTCTTGCCCTTGAGAGCAAATTATAAATTGAAGCATTTATTAAGCTTTCAAGTAATTAAAAAGAAAAAAAGCAAGCCACTTTTCAACTGACAATTTGTTCAAGTCCTAATAGCAGAAATATTAATATGGAAGTAAGCATGGTTGGAAGACACAAGATTTAAATGTTAAAATGGAGGAGAAATTCTTCCCAGGGCCTTAGCTTGGCAACCCTGATGGCAACCTCTATCATTGCTAACACTTCTTGAGCCAGGCTCATTAAATCAATCTACAAATTGCTATTTGCAGTGATACAAATTGGGTCTTCTGTCACACAGCATTCTCTAGTTGTTTGTTTATACTGATGCAAATTTCTGTAACGCGGATAAGCTGCTCTGGCTGCTGAAAAGAAAATAGTCACAATTAATTCCTGACGCTTGTATTTTTTATTTACTTAGTGAATTTGAGTGCCATGTATGAAAAGGACAAGAAAAATAATGGAGTATTTTAGCATCGTTGAATGCAGCTGAGAGTGTATCTGGTACCTGTCTTTGGATGCTCTTAGTTCAGTATTCCTTTTCTGCAGTGGAGCATGGAAAGGAATATTGACGTACAACAGTTAACCAGAGATTCATTAAGATGCTCTGACTTGTGGTGAAGAAATTTGTAACGACTTTCCCACAATCTTACTGTTAAAAACAACAGAAGTGCAACCTATCTGATTCTCAGAACATCTGGAGAATAGCCCTTAAGGGGCAATTGATAGCCATTCAGGAGAAAGAACTTTTGGGGCCATGAGGACAGCCAGCCTTGTACCAGCCCAGCCCATTTCCTAAAGAGCAGCTTTAACCTGTAGATAACCATTTAATGTTTGCGGTAGCTCTATGTGACATTTTCATTTTACTTTATGAAACCATTTCATTGTTGAGCCAGAGAGAGAGACGCTCGCTTTCCTGGCCTGTTGACTCTGGCAGCTGGCAAGCAGCTTGATGTGCCATTTCAAGTTCTGACCTTTACGACAAAGACCTCTTGCTAACCATTTATTAGATCCCAGAAGATAAAACAGGCTTGTGTTCAGTTCATATACACCATTGATATTATCCGCTTCAAGCCTTATTTCTACTGCCCCAAAATTGTAAATTTGGGTTAGAAAACTGAATAAACACTGACTTCAGGAAAACAGATTTGTTTTTTCCCTGTGTTCTGTTTCTGTGCCCATAGGTAGAGATTATTTTCTTACTTCGCTTTGCAGCTAGAAGGACAAGAAGCCTTTAATTTTGTGCATCTAAAATACTGAACATGCAGGAAAGTAGAAACAAGGATCAGAGTAATACGACAAATCTTACCCAAGGCAGTCATCTGTTTTTTGCTTGCCTGAGATTATTTCTGGGCTAGTGTCTAAGGCAGAATGATTACAGAGAACATACACCCACAGACAAAGGAGTGGGGGGAGCGGGCAATTTTGGAGGCCTTGATTTTTCTTTAAGGTGGGAATGGGATGAAGTAAATAAATGTACTTCTAGATGTATCTTGATAGCAGTTTATAGTACAAGAAGAAGATTGCTGTTTAAGTACACATTATTGGTCTTTCTCATCAGCATACTTCTTCACTCACATGAGAAAAAGTGAGAAATTTGCGGTATGATTTCCTACAGAAAAGATACTCACAGAACTGCACTGCCAGTCCTCTCCAGCAACATTTGAAGCTACTTACAAACAATGAAGCAATTACACCAGTGATCTCAAAGCAACTCCAACTCTACAGGTAAGTGGCTGTAGGTAAGGAGAGACAGACCCACAGAAGTGCTGCTGCAGCAGCACTGAGCCTTTTTAGGTGTGGTACTTACCTGTATGCAAGTCCACGTGGGAGTTTGCTGCATTTTGCACATCTAACTAGTGGTAACTGGAGGTAGCAGGAGTGTGCTTGGGGAAAAGGGTGGCTAAGATACCTAACAAGAAGCTTGGAGGCAGCTAGGAGCTGTGGATATTGCAAAGGGGACAGAGAGAAGGCAGTATGTGGGCCTTCATTAGTTCCATTGCTTATGGACCAGCTCTATACTTCTTGCAAATGTGTTCATTATGTCCGGTTAACAGGTGTTGTCTCTATAATACCATTTTATATGGGAAATACCACGACATGTAAATGTAATTAGTGTTCTCAACAAACCAATGTCCTCTTCTGAAACGATCCTGACCACAGCTGAAGTGTGTTGTATTGTCAGGTCAGGAAGTCAGTGCTCGTAGCCTGCCGCGTAAAGAGGCGCATACAGTTGGTCTGGTACTTTTCATTAGCAGAGAACAGGGGAGCACATGTATAGCAGTCTGGCCCTCGCACAGTGTGTCTATTTTTTATTAAATGCACTAATGGCATCTGATTTTTTTTTCCAGATGATGGTTTGCAGTATTGTAATCAGGACTTTCTTTTCCTCACGTCAAGATAATTTTAGCTCTGTAGAGTCCCAAGTTTGGTTTTGTATTTCCAAGTCTCTGAAACACGAAGCTATATAACCTAAGACCTCCTTAGAAGTACTAAGTGGGTGCACTGCTAACTGCGCTGGCCAACTAAATTATCTATTTATGCAAGTGTGGTGGCTGCTAGCAACCTAACTGATTGTGTTGGAATATACAGTGATTATGTCCTGTGATTGCAAGGAGGTATGACTAAGGCCACGTGCAGTCTCCTAAGTATGAGCCAATAAACTGCTCTGGCCAGAGTGTTATCATCTGAAATATGTAAGAGAAGCAGAAGATTAAACTATTAAAGAAATAAGATACATAAATGGTGTATTAATCGTAAGTGCTTGGACATATGTTGTCTGTCTAACCTAGCACGTTCACAAAGTGCCTGTTGTGACTGGAATTTTACAGGCTCTGTCCCAAGTTGTATTTGTGCAGCACAGTGAATAGCTGCATTTGCAATGAATAAGAAGAATGTAAAAAATGTTAAATAGCGTTTTATTGCAGATTTAGAATGAGAAACAGCCTGTAAGCCTGCAGAGCAGTGTTAGTCAAAAATATTTTAAATACTTGTGCCTAGCAAAGGTAGCCATTCAACTACAATGTGTTCTGTCTACCAGAAGATGGTGCCCTAAAACACATTCAATAATTTCAATTTTTAAAAGCTGTGATCAACTGTAAATGAGTATTTTAAAAACCATGTCAGAGCAAGGTGATTTGCAAACAAAACACCCAAGGCCAAATACATATTGATATCCAAACTTCATATTTCAAAAAGCTTGCTTTATCACAACACAAATTAACATACAGGATGCAAACAAGCAAAACAAAGCAATATAAAACACAATACAGCTACCACTTCAAAGAAGATACTTTTGTCTCCCCTCCAAAATAAAAGCATTTCTCAGCATAATTTTTGTATGAATTTCAGAAGTTTTTTGGTGTTTTAGTGGGTTTTTTTTAATCAGGTTTAAAACAGACAAGAGAAAAAGAATAATCATTATATTCCTCACCAAGAAACAAATCAATTTCAAAACTGGAAATCAGAACAGTAAATCCCTGAGTAATAACAAGTCTTATTTACCTCATGGACTTCAAGGTATAATTTTATTGTTTTCTTAATGTTGCAGATAAGGAGGGAAATTGCAAAAAATCAGGTAGCATCCAATTCAATAAGCAAATCTGTGGAAGAGCTTCAAATTGTTAAATTGATGAAGCAAGACAAAGAACTCCCTCCTGCATTAGCGTCAGTAAACCCATGTCTCATACAACATACACCACAACGCAAGTCAGTGGGATTTTTGCTATTGTCTTCAGTAAGGCTAGAATTTCACTGGTAAATTCTTACATTTACAGATTCTCTGCTTTGTTGGTAATAAAGTGTTTGCAACTCAGGGAGACAAAATCCCCAGCAGACCATCCAGTCTCCCTGCCCGCTGGCTGGCGCAGCGTTTCCTTGAAGGCACTGGCAATTAGTAGAAACAGGAGTGCACTGCCTGTGAGGCCCAGCCAGCTGATATTCACAGATCAATAACTCCACCTGGCTATTTTGCTCCTTTTAAGTCTTAGACAAAGGAGTTTATTTAACTGAAGCAGCTGGCTTTCCTTGATATCTGATTTACTGATATAACTTAAAATCAGGCGTAAGGATTGCCACACCAAATTAAGAAATGAAGTTCAGCTTTTATAATACTTTATGACAGCTTTTGTGATCTTAGTTGTGTGAGTCTTTTTGCAATATATACATTTTACTGCTGGTTGGTAAAATTAAGCAAATATATTTAAAATAAAGTGGGGAGAAAAACATGTCAGGATTGCCAAGCTGTAATTGGCCAGTACTTTGGGTTTTCTTGTATATAACAGTAAGGAGAATGATGGGGCTACTTATTATGGCAACAGCAGCTTTAACTACACTTTTTGTTTGCACAGCCCAGCACATATGGTCCTCTACGAGAAATGCAGCAGCGCTCGAGTGTGCTATGTACCACTGCAAACATATTTATTTCACCCATGTGGGCTACATCTGTGGCTATAGTGTGGATAAATGTTATGTTCATTATGTGTATGACAGAAGTACGATTGACTGGGGAAGA
>NW_009259237.1:2712945-2715045 GCF_000687185.1 Egretta garzetta
TGCCTGGGGAGGAGCGCGTCTGTAGCAGGCCCTGCAGCAGGCCTGAGATGGGAACACCGCAGGGATACTCTGGACCAGGGCTGCAGCAGGCTCAGCTGGGCCTGGCCTTGTGGGTTTACTTATTGAGCATAAGCTTTCAACAGTAAAAGTAACTGATTTTTATCATTTGTTCCACATTGCTTACTTAAAAGGGCTGTTTCCTTAGATTCCCCAGATTCTCTCGGTCCCCAGTATGTTTTTCCCATGAGGTCATACTCAACAAAGCACATGCTTTAACAACTTACTACCAAGCGGCTTACTGTAGAAACTTGCTACCTGCTGGCAGCAGAAGCAGCACAGAACTGCACTGCCTCGAAAGGCAGAACAAGGGCAGATTTGTGGCTCAGAAGGACAGAGCTACCGAAGGACCAGCAGCTCCTGCTGTAGCTTACGCTTCTGACTTCACACAGCATCAGCTCCACAGTGCCTACTGTAAAGATAGCTGCTCAAAATGCCTCCTTGCACGAGCACACAGGCAGGGCCTCCTGATATGTCCTACCCACTCTGTTAGATTAATAGTAAGTTATTTAATGTTGTAAAGTGGTTTTTTTTAAGGTAAAAACTTAAATTTATTTTTCTTTACATGTCTGATGGACAAAGTTCACAGGTTGTCCACGAGCCTCTCCTAGTTTCTCAGGAAGACAACCTCATACAAATTGGCAGTAAGGAGTTCAAAGTCAGCAACAGGACAGAACATCCTAGTACAGGCCCCAGGGACGACTGAAGACGGAGCTCTGCACCGCTACACTTGAAGGCAGCAGCCCGTGAGACACCCACAGCCCCAAACAAAATTTGTGCAGGAGTCCCAGGCGGGGCAGGTGAGGACTCAAGTTAATGGTGATTTCCACGTGCTCTGTGGAAGGAACCTCTCTTCATTCTTGGTGGGTACGTGTCCATGCTACGTGGCTAACAGCACAGGTTGTGCCTTTGCTGACAGCTTTACCAGAAGGTATGAGGCTTGAACGGGACGGGGACATGAACTGCCGCTTCGATCCCCCTCAGTGCCGTGGCACATCTGCTGGGAAGCTTTTGCTGCCAGTGCTGAGGGCCCGCGCTGGTGTTTGAGCAGCGATGGTGTGCACCGGGACGCAAGAGGCGCTTTCGATCTTCACACACCTGTGGACTAGAGGTGAAATGTAACTCGTTCCACAGGTAGTGAGCTGCAGAAGCGCATGGTAACAGCTTGTTTAGGAGCTCAGCAAAAAGTGTAATGGAAGATGTGAAGACGTTAGAAAAGAGCGCTTGACTCCCAAGATTGGTTGTATTTGCACTCGTATGTTCACCTCTCCCACGTCTAACAGATTTGCTTTTCAGGTCTTGCTCTGTACATTTACATGGTTTGCTGGATTTTTTTATTTTTTTTTTTTTTGCTTGCCACCCCTGCGCACACAAACAAACAGATTCCCAATCAATTGCCCTCTGCAGCTGGGGACATTTTTGAGTACACAGTTGCTTTTAATGTTTAATTAGGTATGATAACAGGATAAAATGTTCTTGGCACGGCAGAGCACCGACTTGCAATGTATTTCTCTCCTCACAGGGCACTCAGCACCTAGCAGGGTAAGGACACTGCTCAGGTACCTATTGTTCGGGCTTTGTCAGCATTGCTGCCATCAGCGCAAACGATCGTCAGGGATTTGCAGCTTAGTTGCAAAAAAAATTAACTGTAGGCTACGGTTTAGTATCAAAGGTCTCAGTTCGGTAACCGTTTTGGAGGTGGTGTTTTCTGACAGCCTTTTTTGTGTGTATACAGATGTGAACAGCAAGCGGTGCTGGGTCTTGTTTGTTACCGGATCAAGAAATGAAGCTCTTGCAAAGTTACACAGTAGCGTGCTGTTTTAAACTCACGTCAATTCATAGATTGCTTTAGGCCACAGTATGTTTATCCTATGTCTTAGTCACGACTTGGGTTTGTTTTTTTTTTTTTTTTTTAAAGACTAAATAGCTGCAAACAACCATCAGCTGCCGTGCTACAGCACAAGTCCTTTTAGCGGAGTCACCCGGCTGGTTCTGGGGATTTTGCACAGGCGGGAGCCCTTGGCAGCAGCGGGGCCGGTCCCG
>NW_009259237.1:2717611-2769111 GCF_000687185.1 Egretta garzetta
TCCGGGGCGGTGGGGGGGGGGCTGGAGGGGGCGAGCAGGGTGCAGGGCCTGCCCGGAGCTGGCTGGGTTTGGCTGTGGAGAAGGTGAGCGTGTGATGCCCGAGGCTGCCCTGGACCAGGTACCTGCTGAAGTCCCGTATCGCCACAAATGCTGCCTAACTGGTGTCAGAAGTGCTTGCACCATAGCTTGTTCCTGGTGTTTGATCTCGCTCCTGTCTATTCCTTACACGGTTTGCCGGGATGTGTGGTGCTTTCCCTTCCACGTGTGGATGGGAGACTTGTCTGAGGTGTTACAGAAGCTGTTTGTGCTGTTGGGGCTTACAGTGACTTTCGTTTGCCTCTCTTCCTCTTGGGCTGCTGAAGCTTCATCGATAACCTCCAGCATCCCTGAGGCTGTGGCGTTTGTGACCGTGCTTTCAGGCCATCTGTGATAATTTTTATAGATGACAAATGTGGCTGGTGAAGCGGTTTTTAGTGCCTTGTTCAATAAAATATCTGTGGTAGTTCAGAGTGCCTGTGGGAGCCACGGCATTGTTTCTGCCCTGCAAGGCCTCACAGGGTCTGCTCAGCGTGCAAGGCTGGCAGGGGTTGGTATCGTCCCTGGGACGGGACGGGAGTGGAGTTTGGAGGAGGGAAGAGCTCTCTGTCCTTGCTGAAACTGAATCAGCCTGTTGGTGATTTCCTGAATTTCTGTTGCTGCTTTATAGAACAAAAGTAACTTCTTGAAATGAGTGAGCATGTTTTGTGGTCACACTAGTTAGGATTAAGTTCACCTGTGTTTCTTACTTTGTGGAAAAAGACCAAAATGCCTCTGAAAGGTGATCCTGGGGTGTGCAAATACTGCCCTGTATCTCCTGCACTGGAGACTGTAGATGAGCTGGACGACTGCCGGACCTGGGCAGTCCTTGGGAGCAGTCTGTACCCTGCGTGAACGAGGAGAGTGGGGTGGGCTCTTCCGTAGGCAGAAGAGGGAGAAAGAGGCCTAGGAAGATGAGGGGCTGAGGATGAGCTAGCCCTCATCTGTGGCCTTTGAGGGGACAGTTATCTCTGCACCTTTGCACGCTGCCTGGGCACGGGGTAGAGGCTCCTTGGCAGTGTGTGATTTCTGACAGACATGAGTGTAGATGACGATGGAGATGTGCATTACCTTGGTCACTGATTTAAACATGAGGATTCAGACTGCTTTTGGCACAGCATTAGTGTGCTCTGCATGGGAGGGAGGAGTTGCAGGGCTCCTTGCAAGCATCTGCAAGGTGCTTGTAGTGAGAGAGACCTGGTCTGATCAGCAGAAATAGCTGAGTGAGCAGTACCCTCTCCTAGGGTAAAGTTTCTAGGAGCTCTTGTGCCCAGACAAAGGAAGTGGAATGCAGTGCTTACTGCCTCCCTCCATCCCATGTGGGGCTGATAAGAAAGCTGATAGTCATCCACCACATCTTCTGCAGGGTCTGGCACCTGGTGTGGTACTCCTCCCCAGCTGAGTGACTCCAGCTGAGGACAATAACCATTCACTTCCGAGTAGGTGCAGAAGCTGGATAGGAGGGCTTGTTAACACACTAACTGCAAGAAATGTTGCCTTCAAAATTTCCGTGGTATGCAGTGAGAGATTGAGATTGTTCAGAGTAAGAAAAAAGTTACAGCTGTCCTGAGCGCCTCAGAGGGTTTCCAGTGGCCAGGGAAGCTGGGTGTGCGGTTAGGGACTCCAGGAGCAGCCCTGGGGAATCTATGTTGAGTGGGGGTTTCTTGTTTATAAGAATTTGCATGTTGCGAGTGTCACTACTTGCAGGTATATTCTGTAGCGACGTGTTGCAGCGTGCCCTAAACGTTGGCGGATGCATCCTATGTAGGATCAGCAGTAAGCTTGCGCCTTTATGCCTAGAGAGTGTACGTACGGCTGCTCTGTAGGTATTTGTAGCTGCACAAGAAGTGCTGCTGTGACTTGCGTCCTGGCAGCAGATGAAACCCGAAAAGCTGGGGTGCTTTAAAAGAGTTGATTTCTGTGAGTTGTTGAGGTTTTGATAAATCTTGGTGGGCTTGATCCTGCATTTCTGGTTCAGATCACCCATGGAGGCAAATGCTGAGCTTCGACTGAACAAGTGCATGAGGGGTTAGCAGGGGTGAGAAAAGGATGGGGAGAAGTCTGCTGTTTGGTTCGACTTACCTGAGCGGGTCTTAAACAAGGTTAATAAAGGGAGGCAAGGAGCAATGCATTGACTTGCGTAGCAGCTCGTACATACTACAGCTGAAGTCCTTGCTTATGCATTCACTCCTTAGCGCTGGTGTCTGGCACGCCCTGAAGGCAGTCGCGGGGTGTTGTGTGATGCCCATGGAGGACAGAAGTGGTGAGCCAATAGTCTAACAAGGCAGAGTGAACAGAGGAGGTGGTTTAGTACTCCTTAATTAGATGAACTCAATTGTCTAGTGAGTAAATGCTTATATGAGAATGCTGGTAACTTTACTGTGTTCTATTCCACCCACCCAGCCCCCCCCCCAAAAAAAAAAATCTGAAAAATTTAGTGTGTTATTTTGAAACTGAGGTCAAGTGATTAACCTGTCCTGTTTCAAGGAACAACAACTCTACCTTGCCTTCATTCTGTTTGTGGGTCAGTTTGAGTATTCCCCTAACCACACTTGTGCTGGCAGTCACTAGCTGCTCTGCTTCAGGAGGAACCTGTAGTCTGGGGCAGATACATACATACATGATGTGCAGGGTTTGGGCATCGGAGAGGCTCTGGGGGTCTGAGCAGCATGCAGCGCGGCAGGTCTAGGGGGCTGGCTGACAGCTGTCTCTGCCCGTTCTGGTATGAACGGCTCCCAGCAGTGCTGTGCTGGGAGCTCAGCTTTACTGTCTCAACCTTCTCCATCCTCCCATTTCTTCTGGCAGGCCTCAGTGCATTTGTAAAGAGAAGGAAAATGCCGTTCCACAGTTGATTTAATCTGACTGAAGATGACAGTGCCGCAAAAGGAGCACTCTGCATCTGCCCTACCCCCAGTTGCACAGCTGAGAGGTAGCGCCCTGCCACTTCCAAGGGTTCCCACCAGCATGTTGCAGCCACATGTGCTTACTGATCTTACAGAAAATTAAGCTTGCGGAGATGGAAGGGGAGAGGGAGGGTTGTTTTGGGCTGGATAGGTGAGCTGCTCTAATTCATCCCTGTCAGTGAAGTGGCTGGAGCTGACCCAAGGGGGAAGGTGCAAACAGAGGGCTCCGGGGGGCTGAGATGTTCCCTGAGCTTGCAGTTGGATTGGGTGAAGCTGTGAGACTTCATGCCCTTGTAGCTGCTTCCTATGCAACCCCTGCCCAAACTGCTTCACCCTCAACCCTCTTGAGACTCCCTGTCTGTCTCTTGTCAAGGTATTGACAGTTTAGGAGATGTGATCAGTTTAATGGCATGTGATGAGAAGAGATGTAATGAAAAAGTGCTTTCACTCACATTCATAACTGTTCTCAGCTGAGCATTTGTATGTGATGAGGTGAATTGTCAAAGTTGTGTTTCAGGGATGTTTTAAATTGAATGTGCATCCTGAGGTGTCAACAAGAGGTTTGTGGGTGTTGGAAAGTCATCAGCTCAAGCGTTGGCTTAAATTCTATTTACTTTGCAGAATTCTTCAGTCTGATGTCTAGGTGTTGAAAAAGGCAGTTTAAGGCAAAAATTGGCTTTTGGCATGCTCATCCAAGTCAAAGCAGTCCGTGTGGGACTGACTGTAAACCTATGGCTTGTCATCTACCGGGCAGGGAAATGTCATCGTGTTGAACAGTCATGCTGATTTGGCCGCTGTTTTTGAACAAGTGCTCTCTCTGTATGTCCTGTAGCTCTGCTGGTCTGTTGTCAGAAATGGAAGGAGAGTCGACAGAGGAGCGCAGGCAGCAATCTTCCGTTCCTGGCAGCTCCTGCTGTGCTACAGCCATCACCCAACAAGGGATGTCTGCTCATCTTGGTCAGGGTGGTGGGCTCTGGTGCAAGAAGTAACTTAATTGTCTGGCCGTCTTGAACTAAAGAGGAGATGAAGGGAGTGTGGATTGTTTCCTGCCTGTGCAAAGTCTAAAGAGGCACAAGTTCTCAGTCTTGCTGGCATCCTTCGACACCCCTGTGCAGTGCCCTTTGTGAAGGTGCTGTTCCCCATCCCTGCACACTGTCTGCACCACCCCTTGCTGCCTTCTCACCCCCTCGCACCTGATATGCAGAATACAGCAAGTTTTATCTCATGTGTGGTACTCCTCAGTGAGAAACAAGTGGTCCTGCCACAGAGAGCTGTTACCTTTCTTGTCTCCCACAGGCACCTTTGGCCCTTCTCCACCTGGAGGGAAGCAGCCCCTTTCTCAGCACCCTGTAGCAGGTTTACCAAGCAAAGCAGGGTTTGGTTGATGTCTCATTCTGAGACACAAATTCTGGGTTCTGTTAGTAGCTGTGGTCATCTGTCTAGCAAAACCCTAGCAGGTAGTACCAGCACATGTTTTTTGGAGCACCACCAAGAAATGCTGCTAGTAACATCCCGTTGAAAAGCCTTTGCCCTGGTAGGTAGGTGAAGGGAGAAATAGATCCCTAGACCCATCCGGGCCCTTTCTACCCTTTATGTACATAGTCATCTGTGCAAATCCATTTCTTTGCATTCAGAAATCCTCCTGGCCTTGCACAAGATTGGCTTTTGGGCCCTACAATGTGCTTGTGAGTTCAGGGTTGTATGTTCATGTTTCTTTTGTGTGCACAGGTTGATGTGATGGAAGGGTGTACATACAAATGAGATCAAAATTAAGATGGGTAACAGTGGTATGTCCCTAGAAGCTGCATTACTTAAAGATGAAAATTGAAAATCTGAGTGGGATTTAGGTGGGCTTGCAGTTGGTGACCAGAACACTTGAGGTGTTTGCTAAAGTGTTGTTTTCTGTCTTAATGATTTTGTGAAGCTTTCTTTGTGAAATATTTGATCTTTCCTGTTTCCATCCTGTTGATACATCATAGTGTTTTTGGAAGTAAGCGAAGATTTATTGTCTGGTAATTGCTTTGTATTTCTCTTTATCTGGGTGGAGATTCTTCAGCTGTTGCAGTTGAGGCTGTCCTGTGAAAAATGATTTCTTTTCCACCAGATTTGAGCCTTTAATAAGCAGACATCTACATAGAAATAAACTTATATGGTGTGATCTCCTGAAGTGTTCAAACAGGTCTTGTACTTCAGAGTTTGGTTTTGCTAATCTCTCAATTACAGCTGGAAAATATATTGCTGAAACTGATTTGAGAGTGGCCAGGCTTTTTTAGCTGAAATGCAAGAAAGTCCTCAAAAATGGTGGCTTGTCTGATGATGAGGGAGGTGTGTGCTCACTGGGGAAAGCAAGAGCAGCTGCTGTGGGAGGTGCTGGGGTACATGTGAATTAGCAGCACCCTGGTGGCTCACAGCTACCAGGAGCCTGCCCTCCTGTCACTGATCCTACACTGAGACAACAGGCAGTGCAGTCTGTGGGTGTGCGAAGGGGAGGGTGAACAGTGCTGCTGCGGGTGCCTGGGTGCGTGAGGGTAGAGGAGAGGGGAAGAGAGTGGGTGATGGTCAGAGTGAGTCAAGAAAATAATGATGAATGGTGATAGAGAAAGCGGGAGCTGGAGGGTCATCCAAAGAGAAGAAAGGAGGAGTAGGAAGGTGTGGGGAGAGAATGTAGAAAGAATTCAAGACGACAAAGAGGGATGCAAAAAATAAGCACGATAACACAAGTCAACAGAGCTGGAAAAAAGAAGTCGTCTTTTTTTTTTTTTTTTTTTTTTTTTATGATAACACAGGTCAACAGAGCTGGAAAAAAGAAGTGTTTTTTTTCTTTTTTTTTTTTTTTTTTGTCTGTGGTATGAAATGCCCTGTGGAGGATGTAGGAGTGGTTCTAGGTGGCTTCTTGCAGTCCCTGGTAGCCACACACGTTTGTGAGTCTCCCTGAAGGTGGGAGGTGATAAACCATGTCATATGTAGTAACAGGAGGGGAGAGATGTGGAATATAAGTGTATTTATATTAAGTACTAGATTCACATAGCATACAATTAACGAATAGAAGTTTAGGTGACTATAACTTGCATGGAAGCATGTGTTACAAATGGGGACAACTGCTTTCTTACCTTCAGTTGCGGGAAACTTGACTGTGAATAGGGGTAGTATTTGGTGACAAATGTGTTTTGCTTGGTTTTGTTTGTGCATTTACTCTTAGGTTGTCTCTGCACTGTTATAAAAGCACTGTGTGTGGAGGGGGGCGGTGACTTCCAAAGAACTGCCACGTGTTTTATTAGGGCTACCACAGGTGGGGTTTCCAATACAGAGGTTTGGATGTATGATACAAGAGTTGTCATGGGCATAGGCACTACTGTGGTACAGTCACTCCTGGTTTAATTGTTACCCTTTCCTGCCACCTTATGGTTTGGGAAATATACCCGTGTACACTGTGTACGCTGTACCTGGTTGCTTTTGAGCCACAGGGTGATGCAGCAATGTGCCAAGGGGAGGGAAGGGACGAGCCGCCCAGCTCCACGGGTCGGAAGTAAAGGGGATCGTTTACATGCAAAATGTGTGTGGAGAAGGACGTTTCTTTTTGCCTGTTTCAAAATGTCCATACCCTTATGGAAAGGATACTGGTTTGCAAGGGTTCAGTGGAGTCTGTGTTGCAGTTCGCTTTGGTTTGGAGCATGCTGTGCCCCTGGTGATGGCAGAGCCACGGGGCTGCTGCGTGAAACACTGAGCAATTTATTAGATCTGTTTGCTTTTTAGGGCTCTGTCACAAGCTCCAAGCTAGGTCTGTATTGCATTCCACAAGTATGAGGCGCTCAAATTCCCAGAAGTAACATCGGGCTTTTAAACACACCCTGTGCCCTGCTGCCCCTCTTCCCCCTGTGCCGGCCCCCCCCCCCTCCAATTAGGTATGCCATCTTAGGGGAGTCAGGACATCTAAGCAAGATTCAAAGTAAAAATTTGTTCCTCTAGTAGAGTTTGACTAATATTGGCAGCTGTTTACCTAGCGTCTGTGCCTGATCCTCCACAAAGATTTATGTGTGCAAATGTCCTGATGTTAAATCACGCACTGGAAATTCATAGGCAGTGGCATGTGAATTGGGAGTAAATGGTTTAATGGATTCTGTGGCCACTGCATTTTGCAGAGGAGAAATGTGACCCTGTTGTGAAGGAGCAGGTAATTGTCGAAGTAGCTGTAGTTAGGTGATGGAAGTTGATGCTTCTTAGTAGAAAATGTTCCTGAAGTTGAATCATTGCACCAGCAAAGATACCAGTCTATGCTGAAATCCTTAATATCCATGGTTAATAAATTAGAATATAAATGTCTCTGTTACAGCCATGTGAATATTGGATGCATAGAAAGCCTTCTCAAAGCAAGGGAATTTGCCAAATACTAAAATGATTATAGAAAAATCTGGCAAAGTAATTTGCAGATGTTTAAAAGGGTTGTTCATCAATGGAAAGAAAATAAAACAGCAGCAATAAGCCAAACAGTTTTACTAAAACCAAAAAAAACTTTGCAGAAATTTAGTAAGCTCTGGGCTTGGCCTCCTACCTACATCATATGGCCCAAAAGCTATTGCAGGACTGTGCTTCATAGCACGTTGGTAGAGTTACGGTCTGGGGTTTTCTTCAGCAGTGCCTGGAGCCCCACAGCGTTGCAGGGGCATCTCCTTTGTCCCTGACCCAGCTCTGGCCCTGGCAGAGGATGTAATGCTGTGGTGCTGTCCAGCGATGGCTGCCTGCCAGCCGGGTGCTTGGGCAGCTGCCCTTGTTGGGGTGAAGGTGTTGGGATCCTGTGGGACCCTGCTCCCCAGGTCCCCTGCGCTGCTGGTGGGAGAGGAGGTGCAGCCACTCCAATTGTGTCTCAAAGCCTGTGCTTTGTCTCTCAGCCTGCGAAAGTGTAGTGGTTCTGCTCTTGGCATTAGTTCTGTCCAAAATAATTTCTTATTCTGTGGCTGGAGAAACTAGGTGTCTGTTAATGTAGTTTATTTTTATGCCCATCCTGAACAAAGTGCCTCCTCTCTGATAGGGCTGGGAATGTATGATTTAAAGCAAAACTAAAGCAGCAAAAAGGAAGAAATACAGGAATGTGCATGGTGTCTGTAAGTTTTATTACAAGATTTAAAAGGCTCGTTTTGGAGGACTGTGTTCAACTGCCTGAAAGGTTCAAGTCCTGACAGGACGGAGGTACCTGGGGCTGCTGTGATGTGGAATTGCTTGGAGATGCTCCAGGGGCGTGACTGCTCCCAAGGCTGGCAGCAGGATTCCTGTTGGCTTGTTTGGGAGCAGGACCAGCCTTCAGCTCTTAACAAAATTAGCAGACATGGTAATCATCAACCAATAAATGTCAGTGTTTGGCTGGATTTTTATGTGATTTTTCAGTGTGCCTGTGTGGATGCTGTCTCTGGAAGTGGATTTTGTCCATTTTTTCTACATTGGAGCAGATATTTCCGTTGTGTGGTATGTGTTACCTCTTTCTATTAACCTCACTGTGTTGTTTTAACTCTATCAGCATAGCCTTGTTTGTTACTGCACCATGAGACAGAGGAGCACAAGAAAACGGCCAAGCAAGTTGTGTGTATCTTCCAGCTGGAGTATTTCACATTGTCTGAAACTTTATTCCTTTTTTTTTTTTTTTTGGAGCAGTTTTAGTAAATCTCTAATGTCACATTTATGTATTCCAGCAAACTTCTAAGAAAAGGCCTATGACTCATTAAGGAGAAAACCCCAGCACCCCAGAGCACAAACACTCATTTAATGCTCAGCTGAGAACTACTGTGCATATAAAACATGTAAGAGCTTACACAGGGGGACTCAGCTGGGGGGGAGGATTTGTTGCTGGTGACACCTATTTCCAAATTTGAGATGCTGGAAAAGTTAATCTCAGCAGGTTTTGCACGAAAACCTGTAGGCAATTGGGTTTAAACCTTTTGTATTCCAGTGTTCCTGGGGTTGTGGTGGTGTACATGTTCTGACAAGTGCAGCTCAGCCATCGTCTCACCCCTCCCTGCTGCTGAGAAGGGGGCAACAGTGGCAGCTACTGTGTGACTTGGAAGAAGGCATATATTGGGCTGATTTGGTTGGTGCTGCCCATTGGGGTTGGGCTGGCATGGGGTCTGCCCATGGGTGGCACGCACTGCCTGCATGCTGCAGGCATGCTTACAGTTTCCTCTGTGATGAGTTTTTGGGAGCAGAGATACCTAACAGAGAATTGAGTTCCTCTGAGTGCCAGGGATGAAGAGTCAAATGACTGTGAAGAGGGATGTGCTCGGGTAGGAGGAACAATACAAATACTTAAGACTGGGTCTGGGGGAGATGGTTAATTCTAAAGTCTTTAATTGTGGGCAGCAGCACTGAAATGCATCTAGCTTGCTGTGAGGGTTAATACTTGTATTTGTGAATATTGAGAGAAGTGCAGGGAAGGTAGTGTGCAAATGTAAAGAATATTAATACCACATATTGTCATGAAATAGCCAGGGAGTGGATCAAATGGACAATGAAGAGGCACTTAGGTTACAAAAGGTCATGTTTGGCTATATACCATTGCTTTTTTAAGAAAATGGCTGGAGAAGGCTCATTTCAGTTCAGAACATGTTTATAGTTTTTGTGAAAAGTAGATAGCTATTGTGGAACAACTGCTGGGGACTCTCAGATGTTTTCCTGGCCATCCAAACATTTACTTAATTGCTGAACTGTTTCACTTGCGACACCGCAGAACTTCTGGAAAGTGAAAACAAGATGTTTTCTCCCTTTTAATGTGGCCACTTGAAAAAATGAGAAAATTTCAAAGTTAAAATAAAGAGAAACGGAAAGCCAGTCCTAAATGCAGTTTGACAGTTGTGCATATTTAGATGCTCCAGCTTGCTTGGATCATATTTCCTGTGGTCCGTGGAGACCCTGTGGCCTCTCCCAGGCATGGGAAATACCCTTTTGTTCTGGCAGTCATTGCATAAACCTTTCTCCTGTGCTGCAAGCTTGTCCCCAAGCGTATGCAGTGCAGGGAACTGGGATCCCATGAGTTGAGCTCCTGGGCTGGAAGTTGGGTGGTTCTGCTGTATCTTCTTCATCTCCTTCAATGTTACCTCTGTGCTGGCAGTCCCAGCCTGTGGGGTTTTGGGGAGCATTGGGTGAGGCCAGTCCTGAATGTGGGTCCCTGGGTGGGTCAGTGTGGTGTGGTGTTGAACTTGAAACACAGGGCCAGGCAACTGGTTTTGGATGCCTCAAATTTAAATGCAAGGTTTACTTTTGTGCGTGGGCTTTGCACGTGCAAAACTGCAGCACGTGTGCAGGGAGTAGTTGATTGGAAACCTTTGTTAGAAAGGGATTTCTAACAAGGTGGGGAGAAGTATGATTGTTTTTTACTGTAATAAATCAAGTGCTGACCTGACTGAATTGAGACAGCTGAGGTCTCTACTGCTCTGGTTTGATTGTTTTCCTGGCCACACAGATGATAACATTGCCTTCAGCAGTGTTAGAGTAGGGTTTTGGGTTTGTGTTCTGTCTTTGTTCTTGCTGTGAAATTCCTACTAAATCCACTTGTTTGGGCTAGATGTTGAATGATTGGAAAATAGTCACTGGGGGAATGGTCCTGAGCAAGGGGACAGTGAGTAGACTTTGCCACTTATCCATGGTTTATGCTGCTCAAAAAACATGGTAACCCAGCCGTGTGCTGCTGTTTGCTGCCCTGCCTGTTCTCTGCCCTGCTTTCAGCTGGGATAGAGTTAATTCTCTTTCTAGTAGCTGGCATAGTGCTGTGGTTTGGATTTAGTATGAGAAGAATGTTGGTAACTCACTGATGTTTTAGTTGTTGCTGAGCAGTGCTAGTCAAGGACTTTCCACTTCCAATGCTCTGTCAGGTGCACAAGAAGCTGGGAGGGGGCACAGCCAGGACAGCTGACCCCAACTGGCCAAAGGGGTATCCCACACCAGGTAAAGTCATGCTCAGCGTATAAAGCTGGGGGAAGAAGAAGGAAGGGGGGGATGTTCAGAGTGATGGCATTTGTCTTCCCAAGTAATTATGTGTGATGGAGCCCTGCTTTCCTGGAGGTGGCTGAACATCTGCCTGCCAATGGGAAGTAGGGAATGAATTCCTTGCTTTACTTGCATGCACAGCTTTTGCCTTACCTATTAAACTGTCTTTATCTCAACCCATGAGTTTCCTGTTTTCTGATTCCCCCATCCTGCCGGGGGAGGAGTGAGTGAGTGGCTGTGTGGGGCTCAGTCGCTGGCTGGGGTTAAACCACAACATCTTGTCATAGACATGACATGCAGCAGGATTAGACCCATGGTCTCTGTGGACTGTCTCATCTGTAACTCTTCTTTCCACTTCTCTATAACTAGGTTAGTTCAAAGAGAATGTTGATTTTTGGTTTTGTTTTATTTAAAAAAAAAAAAAAAAGGTAGAAGCAGCAAAAGATATTGGAGCCCAGTGTCAGCTGAGACAAAACAACTGTTCATACCAGGCAGTGGAAGGAGCGGTAATTGGTAAAATGCTGGATCTCTTGATGTTTCTCTCTGTGTTGAGGCAGTTGCCATGCTGTTAGCCTTGAGCATCCCAATTCTCAGGTGCACATGGGGGAAACAGGTAATTCCTCAGGGGACAAGGCAGAAGTTTTGACAAATGGCTAGTAACTGTTGCAGCTCTTTTTTTGCCAAGCAGTTATGTGAAAATTCTCCGCAATTGGTGGGTTGCCCATTTTTAATCAAAGCCATGTTTCCCGGATGGCTGGGGTTAAACCACAACATCTTGTCATAGACATGACATGCAGCAGGATTAGACCCATGGTCTCTGTGGACTGTCTCATCTGTAACTCTTCTTTCCACTTCTCTATAACTAGGTTAGTTCAAAGAGAATGTTGATTTTTGGTTTTGTTTTATTTAAAAAAAAAAAAAAAAGGTAGAAGCAGCAAAAGATATTGGAGCCCAGTGTCAGCTGAGACAAAACAACTGTTCATACCAGGCAGTGGAAGGAGCGGTAATTGGTAAAATGCTGGATCTCTTGATGTTTCTCTCTGTGTTGAGGCAGTTGCCATGCTGTTAGCCTTGAGCATCCCAATTCTCAGGTGCACATGGGGGAAACAGGTAATTCCTCAGGGGACAAGGCAGAAGTTTTGACAAATGGCTAGTAACTGTTGCAGCTCTTTTTTTGCCAAGCAGTTATGTGAAAATTCTCCGCAATTGGTGGGTTGCCCATTTTTAATCAAAGCCATGTTTCCCGGATCTAAACACTCAATAGAAAACAGAGCTGCACAACAGTCAAGTGTGTTAGAGTCCAGATTTTGAGCTGGTTTGAGAAATAAGCATGTAATTTTCTGAATTTTGTAGGTCAGTAGCTGGTCTTCCTAGAAAGTGTGTTGGCTTGTTGTACCTGTTCCCGACTAGAGCAGGGCTGAGCCTCTGTGGTGCAGCCCTGTAAAGCAGCACTGGTTCACAGCAAGCAATGCACTTGCTTTGGTGGGAAACCCCTGCAGCTCAGGTGCAGACCTTAGTGACTTAACTCAGAAAAAACATCAAGACATTTCAAAATAAAATCCACACAAGGTATTAACTAACTAAATTTTTGTATAGAAAATGGGACATCTATCTGATAAATCCAGACTTTCCTCATTCAGGACAGTCCTGTTTAGGTCACAGGGACATGTTTGACTTGTTCTGACAGCTTGGAGTCATCTCTAGTTGTTTTTATTACACCACAAAGACCAGGGAATAAGTAAATTCACATCTGTGTTTTACCCGCTGTGTTTCTCTGCGTTGTCTGCCCAGCTGCTGCTGTACCTCCCAGGACGTATCCACCATGGAGCTGTTGGGTATATGGCTGCTTTGTGCTTTGGCTGTAAAAGTGATGTGTGGTTTGCTTGGGAACTTGGTATTTTGACACGAATTTCTTGCAAATTATGGTGTAAATAACAAAGAGCAGGTGGAGTTAATGGTGTGAAAGAGGACTATAATGCTCTGAGTCCTGCTGACCTCTTCCAGTTTGTACAAAACCAGCTATCTGCACTGAGTTCCCAAGTTGCTCCACTCACTCACAGGAAGATGCAATGGGTTTATGGAAGATACATGCGAAACCTAGGAAAGCTCCTTGTTGCAAAAGCTGGGATGACACTGTCTGGCGGCACTGAAGTGTCAGTGTGAAGAGACTAGATCCAGAGACTGAACCTGACTTTTCCGTGCATGTGATTTTGAGAGGGTGGGGTAAAGGTTGTGTCCAGAAGTGCAGTTCTGCATCCCCTGCTTTGCCTCTCCTTGTTGTCTTCTGCCCAGACCAGGAGTCATATAAAGGTGTCAAGACCTAAACCTGGAGGGGATGTAGAGAGCAGAGGAACAGGTACGGACATGGGTGATGCATGTGATACCTGTTGCCTCTGATCTGCAGGTGGTTACAGAGAGCACTCCAACACTGTGCTGCGAATGAAGTGCTGGGGGCTCTGGGTACTGTTGCCACTCTTTTCCTTTGGTTGCCTTTTTTGCAGCAAAATAATAGGTCCTGCTTATTGATACTGTTTTTTCCTGAAATCTTGGCGGCCATCAGGTGTTGTCTTGGATTCTGTTTTACAAATGATTAGTAAAAGCTTGCTGTTTTGCTTGGCCTGGAAGGAGAATCTCCCAGTCTTACTTGTGAATGTTAGTTTTGAGGGAGACATTCCTGTGCAAGGGTGGCGAGAGCAGCTGTGCCGGGAGGTGTTGTCCGGTCTTGGAGAGTGGTGCAGGACTTCCTGAGAGCCACACAAGCAACACCTGCAAAGCAGGTCACTGCCCAGTTCAGAGAGGAAAAAAAATCAAATCCATGGCAGGTTTGGGCTTGGAGCTTTGAACATAGCACAAGGCAGGTGCCCCTTGCTGTAGTTTCTGGCAAGAGTGGAGGCGTGGCAATTCACTTGCCAAATCCCACATTGCCCTGGAGCCTCAGAGAGTCCTTGTGGTGTGGGGTGGAAGGACTCCGGAGTGCCAGACCATGCTCTTTTAAAAAACAAAACCAAAAAACCTTCCTGACCTATTAGGAAAAAGGGAAAAGAGAAAGGGGTGGCTTGGGTTAGGTTGAAATGGCATTGCATGCTGTGTAAGAGCAAACTGATGTTACTCTTCTGGGAAAAAGGCTTTCTCAGACCCCGTTCCACACCTGGGAGGAATTTAGGCCAGTAAAGAACCAGCCCAGAAAGAGGTGATCCCCAGAGGCTGATTTGCATTTATTCACAAAGAAAATACTTTGAGGATGCTCCAAGTGCAGACTTGCAAATCAGCTTCCTGGTGTGCCAAGTGTGAGAAGCTCTGCCTTTCCCCGCTGCTGCCTCTGCTCCCTACCTTGCAGGGGCTTTGCCTGGCTTTTCCCTGGGGGTGGTGGGAGTGATGATGGGCAGGAGTGGGGAGCAGCTCAGACCCATCTGGCTGCAGCAGTGGCCTAGTTGTGGCTGGGCACCCTTGTCTCACTCGGGTCCACCTAGTTCATTTCTGTAGCTCATGAAAGAAAAAAGAAAACCAAACACAAACCAAAACATGCTAGCTCCCGAGCTTAAGGCCAAATCTTGGACTCCTTTGTGGGCAGGACTTCCTTTGAAATTACTGGGTGTTTTGCTTGGTTAAAGACTGGCAGATTGGGAAACCCAGTTTTAGATTATTGCAAGGTCAGAGAAAGGGTGCATTGCAAGGTCTGGGGGAAGTACTTTCTTTCATTTTTCTGACAAAGTAGCTTATGAATAACGAGCATTGGCTTAGAGCTTTTTCATTTCCAAATAGGTCAGTCTGCACAGCGTGCCAGCATGGGGAATTTCTAACACTGCTCTGCAGGTGGGATGACAAGCAGAGGGACTGCCAAAGGCCACTCTGCCTGGGTCAGAGCAGAGTGGGGGACTCGTGGACCCAACTGCCCTGTCCACCAGCAGTGCCAGATGTTGTGCCTGGGGACTTTTCAGCATGGAGCCAAATCCCACCCATGAGAACCAGAGGTCAGCGGCAGCAGAGCTAGTGGGGCGAGGGTAGGCTCCGGGTTGCTGTTGAGAGCGTGCGACCATGCACAAACGTTAGCTGGACCTGAAGCCATAGTTGTCAGGGTTACAAGACAGACAGGAATTTTTCCCTTTTCTCCTTTTACATATAGGTGTTTCTTCCTCTAACTCTTCTAGCCCACACGGTTGGGTGAGGATGATGTGCACACCAGCTGATCCCAGTAGTCAGGGTTCCTCTCTCATGACTTTTTCAGTGGGGGTTGTCCCTGCCTTAACTCCTGTCCCCTCTCAACCCACAAACACAAGGCCTGTGCAAGCTTGTACAAAGGCTGTGGCTTCTGCAAGAAGGTAGCTGCTCTGGTCCCTCAAGGTTGCTATGAATTTTGCTGTGATATTTAAAAGCAGAGAGGAAGAGGCATGCAGTGGTGGGGTGGGCAGAATGGCTCTTCAGTGGGTGAGTCACTTTGGGAGTCCCCACTGCAACTGGGTGGCTCACCAGCATGTATGTTTGGGGAGCTTTTTAAACTAATGTTCCTAACCAATGTATAAAACACAAGAGATTCAAAAAAGGAGAGGGGAGCTGCTGAGAGCTCTGGCAAGTATGTGGCAATATTTGCTTAAATTTTTGAGAAATATGTTATTTCACCTTTATTATGAAGCTTATGCCTTGTGCATTTGCCCCTCTCGCTGTTTTCTAGGCTTTTGCCTTACATTATTCATTGGTCCAGAACTGCCAGCACCAAGGCTGAGCGGAAAGTGGCTGTAAAACCACTTTGTTTTTATTTTGAGCTGT
The DNA here is from genome assembly GCF_000687185.1 of Egretta garzetta. Lineage (NCBI taxonomy): Eukaryota > Metazoa > Chordata > Aves > Pelecaniformes > Ardeidae > Egretta > Egretta garzetta. The sequence goes on from NW_009259237.1 coordinate 2,733,322, forward strand.
TTTCGTTTTTTGAGTGCAGAATCAAATTATAGGGGCACTGTGGGGAATGTTAGGTTGTAAGTTTTATTTTGCTTATATATGCTTTAAATTGGGTTAGGACTGCAACCAAACTGCAGTGAGATTGATGGGGAATCTTCCCTTCTCAAAGGACAAGAACTACACACCCAGGTGGAAATCACTTGTAAAAACATCTCCCTGAAGAGTAGACATTCCTGTTCTGAAGAAAGATCAGCAGCTGAGACCTGGGTATGCTGCTGGCGCAGGCTCAGTTCTGCACACATCATTTCCACCCATGACACTACTGTTCTGAAAAAACTAGTTAGTAGCCTGAAAAAGTATTCAGTAAGACTGTGAAAAAATTGTTTGAATTTTTTGGACTATGCAGCTTGCAGTTTCTCACCGAGCAGTTGACTTAAGAGAACAGAGTAAGCGTTGTCTTGGGGTCTAAAGTAGAGTAAGACTGACTCCAAGGTCAAGTGTGACCATTTCATAACAAATAGTCGCATGTTTGTTTTTTATCCTGCAGCTCAGGGCCCGGGCACTAACTTTTAAGCCTGGGGGAGGAAAGGTGACATAATTTTTTTTTTCTGTGCCATGCAGTCTGGAGAGTAGTTTTGAACAGAGAACAGACCACATACTTGATCCTAAACAGGAATAAAATATTTCAAGTTTTCTTCCTTCAAAGAGCTCCAGGATCTGGTCATTGAGAAATAGTCGCAAGTGCCCAGTGCACTGGGCAATATCATACAGGGAAAGAAGAGGTTGAAGGCTGGGGGATATCCAGTATTTCAGGTCTGAGTTGAGGTCCTGCTGCTGTCAATTGATGCTTAGATATTACCTACTTCAGCAGGTAAAGGACTGAGATACCTGCTAGGATTTAAACCTAGTACTGTAAGGGAACACAGCTTTTCTTTTAGGTACAATATAAGTTGCTTGGCTAACTCTTACGTGATATCACACTTCTGTACAGCATGTCTGTTGGTTGAAGGAAAGATAGGGAAAAGGATGAATGTTCATCCTGTGTTCTCCCTGCCAGAGACTTGCACGAGCCATTCCTGTCAGCCTGAGTCACTAACCACTGCAAGATAAAAGTTGTGGTTCCCATCAGATGAGAACCAATGGGGAACAACCATTTGTAGTGATTGCTTAGTTTTTCTTGCTTTGCTTGAACATACGTCTCTCTCTCCAGCTATGATAGAAGACAACCAGAGAAGAATTTTTGTGACTGGTACTAGATTGAAACAGAGGATGTTTTAATTGAAGATAAACAATGATTCCTTCTCTGAAATGGACAAATAGTTCCTCTCCAGAAACGATAAAATCCTTCATCTCTAAGGCACCAGTGGGAGAAGCAGGGAATGTGTAGGCACCAGCTCAGTACCAACTCTGTACTTCACTCTTAACCTTACAGAGACAGCACACTAGAGAGATTATTCGTTTAGTAAAAGCTACCCTTATTTCCATGGATATAATTAGAGAAGAGGCTAGATTCATCTGGAAACAAAGGCTCTAGTAATTTAAAAAAAAAGCAAAAATAATAATAAAAAGCCACCAACAAATACAATAATTCTTTTAGCTAGTTTTTGAGAGAAGTTTTGTGAGTTTTTTGGTTTTGTTTGGTTTTTTTTAGGAAACATTTACAAACATATTTCTTGGTGGATACAGTGAAAGGAGAGATTCCAAAAGGGCTTTGCTGCTATTAAGAGAACAGTTGCATTAGGGTATGCTGCAGTGATTTAGCGCGTGAGAAGGAAAATCCCAACTGAGTGATTTACACAGTGATCCTGAATGTTTTGATTAAAGGGCAGACTCAGAAATGCATTTATGCTTATTTGGAAGTCTAAAGAGAATCCACTGGGGAGTTAAATCTCTAAGTAGGAGTTGAATGTGTAAATATTCACAGATAGCTCTTTACTTACCCGTGTCATTTGGTTGTGAATTTAGTTAGGGAAAGCTTTACTTGAAAACTGAAGTTTAGTCTCTACTAGTACCTACGATAGGGGAGAGCATTCTGTAGACTGTCCTGGCTTAGGATATCGCCTATATAAATTCTGTACCTCTCTCACTTAAAGGAGTTATAAAGTAGCTAGGAAGAAAAGAAAAGGGATCCAGGAGAGCTGGTTGATTTTTTCAAGGATTGCTGTCTCCAAGCTCAGGAATGGTCCATCCTGACATGCAGGAAGACAAGCAAGGAGGCCTGCATGGATGAGCAAGGAGCTCCTAAGAAAGAAATGAAAAGGAAAAATATAACCTGTCAGAGATGGACAGGTGACCTGGGAAGAATATATAGAAACAGTCTCTGAGCATACACAGTTGGGGTTAGGAGAGCCAAGGCTTGTCTGAAGCTGAGTTTGGTGAAAGCTGTGAAGGTCAAGAACTGCTTCTGTGGATGTATGAGCAAAAGGCCATCGGGGTGGCCTTCTATGGGGAAAAGCTTGGTGAATAAGGAGAGAGCAGTGAATGTTGATGTTGGCTTTAGCCTTCTAGACAAACTGATGAAGTACAGACTAGATAGGTGGACTGTGAGGTGGACTGACAACTGATTGAGCTGCTGGGCTCAAAGAGTTGTGACCAGCAGGATGAGGTACAATTGGAGGCCAGTCATTAGTGGTGCACCTCAGAAGTCAATAGTGGGGTCGGTACTGTTTAACACCTTAATTAATCACCTGGGTGATTGGACAGAGTACATCCCTAGCAAGTTTGCAGATGGTACTTACACTGGGAGGAACAGATGATAGACTAGGTATAAGTGGTGTATTTCAGCAGGCCCTTGACAGGCTGGGGAGATGGGCTAACAGGAACCTCATGAAGTTCAACAAAGGGAAATGCAAAGTCCCGCACCTGGGGACCAACAACCTTGTACAGTGGTATGAGCTGGTGGCCCAGTGGCTGGAAAGCAGCTCTGCAGAAAGGCCCTATGGGGTCCTACTGAATGTGAGCCAGCAGTGTGCCCTTGTGGCAAAGAAAGCCAACAGCATCTTGAGCTGGTGACCTGACATCTTGGATCATGGGAATACAGAAGCTGAATGCCCTGGACATCTGCCTGGGAGCTAGGTGCCCCCATGCTCTGTCCATGCACTGCATATCCCCAGTGTGGGCAGTTTGCACCCAAGAACAGGGGACCGCAGGGTTTGGAGGGGGTTGTGTCAGCTTCTGGTGTGGGTAAGCCTCAGGTGGGAGAGGCACCAGCTGCTACCCAGTGCCCAGACAGAAGGTGCCAACTGCTGTCGTGTCCCATGGGGCAGCTCAGGTCTCACCTGGTCTTCTCAATAGCAGCCCCTCTGGTGCCTGCTTCTCAGGTGAACCTTCCGAAACTTAAAAGGCCACAAACGCTTACCATGTAGATCATAATCAGATGTGAATTATCTTCTGTTGCTTTTGTCATGATCCTAATCTGAAACTCTGCTTTGATAGTAGGGGAAGATACTTACCACTGACGTTGCAACGTGGGGTTTCCAATGGGCTCGGTAACGATGAACAGACACCACAATTGAGGTGGAAAGGGTTGCCTCTCTTTATTGCTCCTCTGTGTTTTGCTGAGTATTTTAATTAAAACCAGGTAGAGGAAAATTTTTCACGCTGTTTCCAATTCTTAGTGATTTCACCTGCTGTTGAAAATTGCATCAAGACACAATACTGAAGGGATGATGTAAAGAGGTATGAATGCTCCTTTTAGCTGCTATGAATAGAGGCTTCTCATATCAGTTAAGTGTTGACTTTATAATTACAAGAAGATTACACATTCCTGTTATTTTTTTAGTTGGTCCTCTAAGATGTAAATTAACTAACATTTCACCACTTTGTGTAACCTTTCAAAACAGAGAAGGGAGGTTTGGCTGATAAAAGATCACATTATTTGGAGATGTTTACTGTAACTTACAAAGTGGAAAATTATCTTCCTCTCCCTACTATAGAAGGATTTTTAATGAATAATTGTCCCAGAGGTGTTCGCTCCACAAATGTGCTTCAGTTGTATTTTTGTTAAGTGTGGCTAAAAATGTGGGTACAACTCTCTTGCTGTCTGATGACTGTGGGTGGTGGAGCTGATGAGTTACTCACTAAATGACATCTGGGCAGTGGGAAGCTTGAAGGGGTGGTGGGATGTGAGGACTGGGAGACAAGAGCATCTCTCATCTTGTTCACCACTTTGACTTGAGTCTGGCCATCCAGGTCCACAAAACCAGAGTCCATCTTCCAAAACTCGGCTTAAAAAGAGGATGCCTTGCCATCTTGGCATGGAGACAGTGAGCAGGGTGGGTGTGGAGAGGGCACCCAGTGCTAGTTCTGGGAAGGGAAGAGGCCTGCTGTGATGTGCAGTTGGGTCCTGCAGTGCTGAAGGCTGGTTGGCCATGTCAGTTTTGTGCAGACAAGACTCCTTAGGCACTGCGTGCTAGCGCTATGCACAGCGACTGCTTCAAAAGATAAATCCCTTCTCCCCTCAAGCAAATAGTCCTCAACATTAGCCATTGAGGCCAAAGTGTATTTCAGTCTTTGCATCTCAGTGCCAAGTGCTATCGCAGGACACATGTTCTTTAATAGGAGTGGCTTAGCACTTTGGCTAAGCAGTTGCAGGTTTCTCCATAGAGGTTATGGGCCAAGGGTTTGGCTGCAGGTACAGTGGGCAGGTTGCAAAGAGAGCAGATGATGCCAAAATTCCATTGTAGGTGGGTTTTGCCTTTTTTGCCAGGTCCTTTCTTGAGGACTCACTGATCAGCATCTTGTACTTTTTTTCCTCTGTGCCCAGATTTTGCAGAGGACCCAGGCGCTTCTGCTGTTGGTCTGTCTGTAAGAATATAAAAGGTGGGTGGTAAAAACCCCACGTGTGTTTCTAGGCATGCACTGTGCTAACTCTGGGTGATGGTTTATCACTAGCTAGGAAACACACATATAACTGAGTGCATAAGCAGAGTCTACTATGCAAACCTCTTAGTTGAGTGCTATGGCCATGCCTGTTTCCCACTGTTTTTATCTGAGAAAACTAGTGCTACACTTTTTCCCTAATTTTCTGACCTTTTATACCCACTTTGTTCCAATTTCATATCAAGATGAGTGAGACCAAGCTGGGGAGAGGGATGGCCCTGAGCATGATACTTGTGTATTTCTGGATCATTCATCGATACTAATTGGATGTTGATCAAGCGTGTGTTTACATTTCTGTCAAATTAGCCAGACAGGCCACGTACCCTGGATTTCACACCAGCTCCTGGAGAGCAGACTGTTACCTGATCAAGAGCCGACATTACTTGATCCAGAACTGACAATACCTGATCCAGTGAAAGGTTAAAGCAGTCCAGACAGAGGATACCTCTGACCCAGCAGAAATCCTGCCAATATGAGGTTAACTGTCAGTACTTTACACTGTATGGCATCTTTTTATACAGCACTAAGAGCTGCAAAGCTGGATTTATTCAGTCATTGGAACATGGCCTTATCTACTGCAGTGCTGCAGCCTGTCTCAGTGGAAGGGCTGCTGTTGAGCAAAGTGAGATCTGCCCGTTCCTACAGGTCTGAGTGGTGCTGGCTGGCCGCAGCTGCCTTGATGAGCAAGTCACTGAAGGTGCAAATGGAGCTGAGATCCTTCCATGGTTATGTGAAGCTCTGAGTTACCCTCTTGTAAGAATCGTCGCAGACAGGAATCTGAATAAAGCCTGGAACAACCACCACTTGTCTGCTTTAGGTCTGCCATGGAGATCAGCCAATGCACAGGATTGCCCAGGTCTGTAGAAGCCTCATTTTGCTGTGGAGGTTGTCAGGGAGTTGATTTTCTGACTTTTACTCCCCCCCTGCCCTGCCCCAAGTTGGATCCATAGGACGGAAATGAGCCTACATATATAGCATGTAGTGTTACTGTTTCCTGGAGGTGGAGGAGGCAAAATTAGAATATCCTGTTTACATGTAGCTTGTGCTCTATTTGACCAGCTGTCCCAAGGGTTTTCAGCTTGCTAGATCAGGACAGGCTTTTCTTTTGGTCTGAGAGTCTTCCTGTCCTACTGATGTAGAGGAGCGTGGCTGCCTGCACTAGCACTGAGCATCTCCCTGAATGGGCCTTACAGCTGCAGAGGAGACTGGGCTTTTCGTTCTAGCCAAGGCAGGGAAAGTGAGGCTTGTCAGGACGGGTACTTTAGAACTAAAATCTTTCTTGAGCTGAAGGTGGGAGAAACCTATGGCAAATGACTTTCTGAAATAGTTGTTCCTGCAGGATATCCTTACAGGAAGGTATATCCCTCCTCCCTGTGTTCTGAAAGCATTCTTGAATCACATGGCTTGCAGTGACTGAAAAAAAAATGGCTTAGAGGGCTGAGGTGACAGAGTAATTTCCAGCTTTCCTTAAGCAAATAGTTCAGTCTTTCTAAATAGCTTGGTATATTACCTACCTGGATGCATGATTTTGTTTAAGTGTACCCGTTTGTACTTCTGGAAATGATAAAGAACCTCCATGTTGGCAGGTGAGAGCTTGTGAGCCAGTGTTGGTGGCACTTATGTGGGGCGGGTGGTGGAAATGCGGGGCTGCTGTGGATGTGTGGTGCTTGGGTACTGCTCGTGAAAGGAGCTGCTGAATTTGTAATGGAATGTGGTTATGTAATGCCATGCCTTTCCCAGACTGTCATGCTCGTTCTGGAAATAGACCGTTATCTAAGAAAATAGAAAAGTGCACCTGGAAACTTTTAGACCAGTCTCCTTGTTTAATCATGAACCCGTTTTAAATATGTCAAGGAAGGCAGCTGTAATATATGACCTTTTTCTGCCATATATTAGTGTGATGACTCATAACATGCAATGTCAGGAGAATGTAATGAAAAGTCTCTCCAACTTGACGTCTGTGCAGCTGAAGTTTTCAGGTCTGACGTGCTGTGGAGTTCAGGGTATCTGGGCTGCATTGTTGGTGTCTTCAGTATCGCTGCTGTTACCTGGTTGCACAGATTTTTCTAAGCTGAAGCATTTATATGGATGCTATCTTTTCTATGTCATCTCAGAAGGTTTAACAGTCTTCCCTCTGAAGACCATGCAGTCAGTGGCTCCTATTTCATACAGAAAAGAGCTAAGACACAGCAATTAAATGGTTTGCTAAAGACAACTAAAAAAGTCAAAACTAGAAAACGGGGCTGGTGTAGTAGAGTTGCTGGCTGGTTCTGTACTGTGATGATTGTCACTTACATAGGAAAATCTGCAATGTATAGACAGATATAGTAGTATTAATGTGTGGTATCAGTAAGCGCAAAGGGAAGGTGATGAAAAATATGAGCTTTAAATATTTTGTTTGTTGTTTATTTACTGTAATAAAACTGTCTTGAAGTCTGTAAACCTGCCACTGTAAAAGCTTAAATAAAACTTAGCAGGTCCACGTTCTGACCAGAGTAAATCAGAAGTAATGGTGTGAACAAGCATCGCATCTGAGAGCTCAGTTGGTGCAAACAGTTAAATGAACTTGCAGAAATTAAAGCACTAGTAGAAATTGCAGTATCTATGTTCATTAAAAACCAAACATTTATGTGTGAGTGCATTTGCAACCTGAATGGGGCTTTTTTTTTTGAGAAATCTGTGAACTGCCACTTCTTCTGTTGCCCATTATATTGGGGTCTGCCCTTTCCTAAACCAGTGTGAATGTACAGCTGGGCTGAATGCCCCTGGTGCTCTACACCAGCTTCCCAAAAAGAAATTTGCCCAGGAGCACTGAGGAGCTTTGGATGTTGGTAATTAATCCTTCTGGAATGAAACTAGGACCTGCAGGAGCACCGCTCACTTTAGCTGTCTGTGGGACCTGTGTGTGTGTCTCCAGGCTTGCCTGGCGAGTCTGGATGTGGTGGTGTGTTCTCCTCTGCCAGCAGTTGTACAAGCTCAAGTTTCTGATGGCCCAAGCCTGCCTTCACCTTATTGCTACTACCACTGTGCTATGAATTTTACATTCCTCAAATAGACTGAATTACATGTGTGATTGCACTCATTATGTTCCATGCAAAATAAGCATGGTTTGAGCTGAAAGGCCTTGATGACCTGGTCCTTTTGGGCTGTAAGAGGATGTATGTCCACAGTGAGACGTTCAGATGTTCAGCAGTGGAGGGGCAGTAGGACAGGGAAGGGACTTTACAGACATTCTTTTCCATCTAAGTCATTAGCTCCCAGGGCTGTTTTCTCTTACCCCCCCAGCTCTACCTGTCTCCTTGCTTCGTTAATCACACTGATCAGAAGGTGCCTTTAGAAACAGGATTTTGTTCTCTGTCTTTTTTGGTCAATAATTCAGTTGCTAAAGTTATTTGCGAGTCCTCTTATGCTGTGGTTGTCAACTTGATCACGAAGCTTGAGCAGTCAGCTGAGCTCTGAATCACGGACAAAGCAACCCACAGCGGCACAGACGATGGAGCAGCCACCAGAACTGCTTGGTCTTCCAGTTCATTGCCCCAGTAGCAAAAGATCTTTCTATAAATGCCAAGTGAGAAGTATAAATTGTCCTGGAACTGCCATGCACTAAATCAAGAAGCAGAGAAATGAATGAATATTTGTAAACCAAGTGTCAGTGTAACTAAAACACTGTGCGGAACAATAGGCCTGTGATATGCCTTGTGCCATCAGGAGGCTCTGCGGCAGAGTCGGAGATCCACACAAAGGGAAGTTATGCAGAGGCACGCCGGCTGCGGCTGAGGCAGGATGAACTCTGTGCGGATAGTGTCAGTAATTTCATGGTTCAGAGCAGTAATTTCACATACTGTATGAAGCAATAAGCATTTGCTGCGCTAGCTTCAGGCTTTCACTGTGTGACTTGGTGGATCTACTTTAACAGTAACAAAAGCCTTGCAGTTTCCAGCAGCTGCTCAACAGAGCTGATACCAGCTCCCGTGACATCTCCCGCTCCACAGTGCTGACTTGGAGCTGCTGTGGTTTAATTTACCAGCACAGACATGCCCTGGGCTCATAGCTGCCAAAATACAAAGTTGGGGAGGGTGGTGTTTGAGAGTTATTTCTACAGCTTTCTATGTTCCCAAAATCTTGCTCATCACCTCACCCTACATTTGAAGCTGTGGAAAACTTCCAACAAAACAGAACAGCCCATGTATTTACCAAAGTAGGCTGAGGCCGAGCCCTGGTGACCTCTCTGTCAGCACTGGTCACTCAGGCAGGTAAAGCTCAGCTCCTGTGTCCTGATTCAGCACTGTCATTCCTGGAACTGGTCCCAGTGCCTCCCTTTGTGGCCGTGACCTCTCTCAGTGGCTTTGTCCTATATGAGCCACAGCCCCATTAAGCAATAGGCAGAGTGAAGGTAATGAAAGTTTTTCTGGGAGCTGGAGTTAGAACCTAGACCTAGCTTTTACAAAACTTCCAATGAACGTGAACTTTGCTGTGTTTGTAACCAAACATAAATTAATCTCAAACTTTAATTTTTCTGAGTAAGTTCTGCACATGCATCCCTGCTGCTCCAAGCCTGTATATTAACTGAGTAAAGCCTCCTGTAGGAGGTGGGTGCTGAAGCGATGGAGATTTTTTAAGTCAGCAGATCCACATCTCAAGTGCCGAAGTAGTTTATCAGTGGAGTTTTCACCTCCTTTCCTTAAGGAGGAAAGCAAGGTCAGGGGCAATCTCAGTAAAATTTAACAATGGCAGCAAAAAGTTTTGCTTTGCTTAAGCTGTGATTTGTGTTAGAAGTTGTGGCCCATCTTCCTCCGGTTTAACCTACTCCAGCCTCCAGCATGGTTGCTGTGGGGAGCACATGGGTACTTGCAAGCCAGAGTTGTGTTGCTGGATGGGCTCAGGTCCCTCCTGGCTGTGGAGTGGTGCGGTGCCAGGTATGGATGGGCTGCGGCTTGGGAGGGGTGCTTAAAATGTTTACCTGAGCATTTCCCACTTCCCTTAGTCTGTCTTTTTTAACCTTAATTCAAGTTGTGGTGTCTTCTGATCTTCCCCCAGGGGTAAAGGGCAGTGCTGGTAGCTTATCCAGACAGTCCCTCCGTTGTTCCTATCACAAGACAGCTTAGGCCAGGTCTTCATGCAATTGTTACATTGCTGCTGAGCCTGCCCAGGATATCTATATTTATTTATAACTTGTACAAACCAGATTTTATTTTATATTGGGTAATCAAGCCTTGGTACATTTGTCAGGCATCTGCCAGGTGACAAATTAAAGCCCTCCAGTGAGAGCTACCCATGGTGGTGAGGGCCGGGAGGGTTTCCCAGGCTGCTAGGAAGAGGCTCTGTCCCTTTCCCCTGTGTAGGTGCCTTGTTTCTTCTGTCAGCCTCTGACTGGGAGATGACGTGTGTGTTGGAAGATCCCTCCTCCTGTGGTTGTTGGAAGGATGGGAGCATTTTTCTTGCCTGAAATCACCTCTCAGCATCTGAGCTGCCATAGTCCAGGATGTCTGCACGGTAGCTGCTGTCAGCTCGGGCCGGTACTGCTGCTGCAGTAGCATGGCTGCCCAGCCTTGGCGCAGGTCTGATGCTTCACTGTTTACCCAGGTTCTTAGCAGAATGGTTTTTTTAAAGGTAGTAGCAACACCCTGTGTAAAACCTGCCGGGGTGTGAGATGACTGGCTGCAGGGACTGCAGCCCATGTGGGAACACCTCCCACGGCCAGTGACACCTGCAGGCATCTAACACAGCTCCTCCATGGTCCTCTCGCTCTTGCAGCTGGCCCTTATTGCTGGAATTCAATTTCTTGAGCTGAGTTAAGGCTTCCTCCTCCTTTGTTTTTCTTGCTTTTTGTCTGTAGGTTATCATTTCCCTACCCCTGCACCTTAGATAGGCCACAGGTGTGGAAAAGCTTGTTGAGGACTTACGTAGAGATGGTCTTTTCTTGTCTGAGAGAAGAAAAGGGGATTTTGCAGTAGCCCAGCATGGTGTTCACCCGCCCTTTTTGCAGCACTGCAGCCTGAATAGAACTGTAGAGGCAGGGAGGGAGTCATTTGTGCCATGTGTTAGTTGTTAATTTTAGCTTTACCATAACTCTTGACGACAGGGCTTGGTTGTTTCCTGCTGTAGGCAGCATGTAGCAGTTATCCTGGAGATACGGTGTGGCTGTAAGACAGTAAAGCTGCAGCTCATCCCTGAGCCGTGGCGCGGTGTCAAGGAGTGCAATAGCCAGATTCCCCCTCTGACTCACGCAGCTGCTGCGTTCTGAAGCTGAGAGGCCATATGGTACCATTTTTCTTGCATTTGTGCTAAACCCTTGACTTCAGGTTAAGTGGGGATGGCATTAGGCACAGGCTCAGTTCCACACGTCTGAGGACAAAGCTTGGCCAAAAAGTGATTATGTATTTGCTATTATATGTGTTCCATTTAACCTTTGCCTACGGCCTTTTTCCTCATTCTGGGTACCTGGTGAAGTCTGTATGAAATACCAGCCTGTACTGGCAAGGTCAAAAGAGCATCCCAGGATTTGATGTACGGGTTCCAAACTGAACTTCTTCTGACGTGGAGGCTGCTCCAGAGAACTTCTACAAGTACATTATAGTGGACTGAACAAAAATTATGTAGCTTTAAAATCTTCTCTATGTTGTTGCTGATACTTTTGCCTTGTTATATTGAATTGCATTTGGTCTCTTGAGTCTAGAGCAAAACGATTGACTACATCAGAAGATACCTGTCTTATTTTCTCCTGGTGCTGATGTTAGCGTTTTGCCAACACATGGGTTACCCAGAGAGCATCGTGCTTCTGATGGCTGTGTGGCTGTACAGCGCTGGAGGCTTGCCTGGTTGTGTCCAGAGAGGTTGCTCTGACTGACACGGTCAGGCTCAGTGAAGTGGGCTGGTTAAAGGTGTGGGGAGTGCTGGCAACGTGCTGTAGCTAACTCCAGCGGGGAGCCTCTGGGAGCTCCTTCTCTGTCTAGTGTCATTTTTGTTGGTGGTCTTTTGCTGTGGTCCATAGAGTGTTTGTTCAGTCTCTACTCTCATGTTTGGTTAAACACTGTGTGATGATGCAAACACCTCCTCACTGCAGCAAAGGAACGCTGTGACGCTGTGCTCCTGCTCAGCCAACCTTTATGCAAACTTTGGGTATATATGCAACACCTGATAACGTTTTTCTGTAGCTAAAGAGAGACACCAGATCTGTAGGAGAGCTAACGACCTGGGTAGAAATGCAACGGGTGATGTGTTAAAGAACTGGAGGCACAGCTGGCTGCTTAGAATGGAGGTGTTGGGAGGGGCAAGGAATCACATAAAGGCTGAAGCAGTTCATCTGAAGTCATGTCAAGTGAAGTGTCAGAAATGAGACGTGCTCGCTTTATAACAGAACGTTCTTCATAGGCAGTTTAACAAGCTTTGGGATTAAATCTTGGGGAAAAAAAAAAGTGATGTAGCGGTTATGTCAAGGCTTTCACAAGCTTGCAGTGTGCAGTCTGGGCTGTGACTGGTGGAAAACCAGACCTGAACAGCCATGTAATCAGTGCTTTTCCTAGGCAGTTATGAGCTCACGCTATACTCACACCACAGCTGCATATGTATTTTCCAAAATACACTTTTGGAATTTTACATGCACTTTTTTAGTATGCTAATCATCTCTGTGGTCGTTCATTCCTGGAGTTAATGACTAGTCTCTTAGAGAAAACAAGTTAACAAACTGACAGCTGCTCATAACAAATTACTGGCTGGAGAGGCCAATATAAGTTTAATGTCCACAATAAATCCTTCTTTTTCTTCTGATGGTTCAGTGGAGCAATGGCAAAGAAATGAGGCAATAACTTCATTTATCAAAGCAGTTCATGGCTGTAGTAGATTTGCGCGTGAGAGCTCTTAGGCAGAAATGCCAGAGAATTAGAGACTGTGGATTTCTGTTCCTCTTTGAGTAATACTAAGTGTAAACGGGAAGAGGTAGATCTCTCAGTGTAACCTCACAGTCAGACAGACTACCAACAGCTGCCAGTCCCGGGTACATGGTTGGCCTAAAAAGATGGGCAAGAAGGGTGCTGGGGAGCTCTGAAGGCTCTTCTGGCTGCAATGTCAAGAGCGAACTGAAACATCATACCGAGACCTGATGCTAAAGTAACGGATTGCTCATTCCTGGTATGAGCCCCATGTTCTCTGCTGCGTGTGCAATCCCTCCTGCCCCAGGGCCAGAAGGGACCAGGGTTATTGCAGAGCTCATGGTCTGGGATGAGACAGAGAGCAGGTTTGTGGATGCTGTGCTGCTGCTGGGAGCAATTCCTGCAGCTGCTGGCTGATGGGATGCCTTGTCTGATCAGAGGGTCTGCAGTAATCAATAACCATCTTTTATCAGCAGTTAACCATTAACTCATGGCAAATAGCACTTTTTTCATAACCTTTGGTTACAATAAATAAATAGACGTAACAGCCTTGGATAAAGCAACAAATATTCTGCAGTTCCCATTTCCTTCACTAGAGCTGAGCTAGCCTAAGGACCAGCATTTTCTTAATACTTTGCAATGAACTGATGGACCTTGCTGACAGCTAGTTTGTGTATTACAGGTTTAGCTTGGGACATTGGTATCTGATAATATTAAAGTTATAGTTCCTGCTTTACTCGAATGCTGAAATCATGTTTAGGATTAAAAAAATAATCTATTATTAGTAGATTTATTGTTTTTTAAAATTATTGTTTCATTTGGCAAATGTGCTCATGGTCCAAAATGGCAGCATTGTGCCAGGATGCTGAGCTTGTTGAATGAAAAGCTAATCTCTCTTCACGTTTTGAAATGAGGGATTTAAAGGTATAAACACCAAGAAACTCATGATTTATGAAAGGTTTTTCCATTTCAGTATTTGAATATTAGTAGCATAAGATTTTTTTTCTTCAAATACAATTTTTTTTAACTTGACAGAATCCCATTTACACTGATCACACTGCAGAGGCCATACAGGTGGCTGTGTTAATGCTGCACTGAACTGAAACAGTCTGGTTTCAGAAATGGGGTTTAAACTGTGTCTTGAATACCTGAGGGGGTGGGCAGAGATATTAATGGGCATCGTGTTGTCTACAACTGTTTCCTCATTGAGAGCTTGGGTGAAGTCTCAGCTGTATTACTGGGTCCTGCTCTCATGCCAGCTTTACTCATCTCCGTACAGCTACCTGCCGGGGGCAGAGGGCATTTCTGTCTCTGTGGCGTGGCACCTTAGGCCAATTCGTATGCTGGGAGTGAATAAAAGCAAAGCCCAAGGAAACCGAACTGAGACACCAAGCACTTTGTTAGCTTAACTTTGTTCTTTCTGCTATTAAAGTTTCTACCAGTTCATAATATGCTAATTTCCCCCTGGAGCAGCTTGCATTTGTATTTTCTGTGTGTTTATGTGTATAAAATGTTCACAGCACAGCAGGGGAGAATTCTGGATGATTAAAGCCCAATTTTGTAGTTCTCGAGTTCCTAGATGCTTAAGTGTATTAGCAGTTTTGTTGATGCTAATGATTAATGCTAAGCTTGAGCATGCATTTGTAGAAATAGGGCCTCAAACAGCACATGGAGCACAGCAGCTTCATTACAGACTTGTATGAGGCAAAAATCTCAATTTTTAATTTTCTACTGTGGTGTTTGAAAAATCACGTAGGCTTGTCTTGAGATGTACTGTCCTGCTACAATCATATAGAGACCAATGGACCTATCAGAAAAACTTAAAATTGGTGGTCCTAAGCATGTAGCAGAAGGACATCAGTTCTCCAGCATTTGATTTCCTCTTCATGGGGATACAGAAGCAAAGTGATTCTTGAATTATCTCCCTGCCCTGGTTTGAATATAGAGAGGCTATGCATAGATAGAAATAAATGCATAGGCAAAAGAATCTTAAAGCTGTAACTATGAGGAAAAGCTTTTCAAAAACAAATTTAAACCTCCCCCCCCACCCCCCCTTTGTCGAGCTTATTGAAATCATGACCTTTCCTGTGAGTCTGCCACGTGTGGAGCTACCCACTGACTTTGCTACTTCTACACTGGCTCTTGGTACTTTGGTCTTGCGGACTTCATGGGAGTCATCCCCGGCATCGCCTGCCAGCCAGAATTTTTGCCCTTAGACCATAAGGAAGGTAGAAGCCTTGCTCTTCGGTTTTGTGAGGTGCCAGGTTCTGTTTATGAGGTTACACACTACTATTCATGGAAAGTTAAACAGTTATTAAATGTGACTGACAGACCCATTTTCCCGGTACTGCATGGCTTTCACTGTGCTGTTGATGTTGCATTGCTGGAGAGGGGTAAAGAGAAGTCTTTTGGTTTTAGACTGAATTGTTGTAATGTGGTGGAGCACCTAGTTGTGAAGGTCTCACTAAATTATTTCTTGGGCAAATGGAGTTATTTCCAGGGAGCATGCAGATTTTCTGTCCTCCTATTGCACCTTCCTCCTCTGGATTTCTGTCTTCAGCCAGACTCAGTCTCCATGCATTGGAACACCAGCAGAGGCTTCCCCCATGCTTTTATTTTGGGTTAATTTCTATGCATTTGTTTCACTCAAGCTTCCTGCTGCTGTCTTGGGTACTTGAATCTATTCAGGGTGAGCAGCTCATTGATTTAGGGCCTGATGGGAGTATTGCGAGTATCATGAATCAACAGCCTGGAGCTGGCTTTAGGAGCTGTGGAGGATTCTAACTTTCATTCTCTTTCTGCTTGTAGGTATTTGTATAAAATGTGGAAAAGGTGTGTATGGAGCGAGCCAGGCTTGCCAAGCAATGGGTAACCTCTATCATACCAACTGCTTCACGTGCTGCTCTTGTGGTAAGTCAGATCTACCATAGCCTTATTAAGTGGCTTCCTTTTGTAATACATGTTCCTGTAGCAACCAGTGTACAAAGTGAGACCTCATCTTGCCTACTTCCTGAGGCAAAATTCCCATGCAAGACTCCAGCTTCAAAAGTTGTTTTTTATTTGCCATCTGTAAATGTTCAATGGTGTTTTCTTAAGCAACAGCTCAGAAAAGTAGTATTTTGTTGTTTTAAGGGCTGCGATTACAAAATGGCTTCGACCTGGCCATTATAAGCACTGCATACTTTAAATCATTTGTGTTTATGGAACTGTGATGTGCATTTATCATTTTTACAGAAAAACGATAAAATCTGTGTAGCCAAAACTGTATTTTCCCTCACTTTTTATCTGCAAATGCTGCTCTAGTCAAGCATGTATATTTGTCATTTCTGTATATACATAATGCTCAAAAATTGTTGTCTTATGTTTGGATATGATAAGAAGAAATAGAAACTGCATGTTGAAACACCTTAAGCTATTAGAATATTTTGTTTTTGTAGAGGAAAACTTGCAAGTAAATCACTGTCTCCTCCTTGTCTTTCTCAGGACCTTTTTTAATGTGAACACATCTGAAAGTGATGTATTCTCTGTGATTTGGGGAAGTCATGACTTTGCCAGGGGAAACAGGGCTTGGAAAATTCAGGGCAGCACTTTCAGAAGTGTTTACCTTAAGTCAAGCACTGTGAACTTAAGTTGGTAACTTCCTCAGTGTCTTGTCTGTAACTGCTGAAAGTTCACAAATTCCCACAGAGTTCAAGGGAAGTATGAGAGCTCAATTTTCAGGAGTCAGGTTATTTTTCTTGATATACCCACACGTTTATTTAGGTTCTTAATATATGAAAATATTTGCCTGGATGTTGAAGATCTTGTTGAGATACATATACACAGCAAAAGATGTACCCTGAGCAGAATATGCCAAGCGTAAATTGTTTATAAAAAGGATTAATGAAGGATTAGAAAAAGAGTAAAAGATTATTGGCATAGAACCAAATAAGTTGATAATGAAAAGACCATTGTAAAGTTCACTTGTGAAAGGAGAAGTGTTGTCTTTTCTCCTGAGATTTGTACAGATAAATATTGGTTTAAAGAAACCTACAACCTGAATGTAGAATTAGTGACCTTTATAAATGACTCTGGACCATTACCAGGCTCTAGAATAAACTCATCTCAAACCTTCAAGGATCGCTCTCAGCTTTGCTCAAGTCTGACAGTGAATGAGTAGCTATTTTGTTGGCTCCCAAAGCGAACAGCATCCTGCTTAGCAGAGGATTACAAAATATGATATCGGATAATATCTTATCTATCTACCCATCGCCAACATTAACCTAACCTAATTGCATGGGTGAATTCCAGCTTCCTCTCTGGGGCAGGCGTGGTTTTTTTAAGTAGTCAGGGTGCATGTTTGCTACCACAGGGGTCTGTACACAGGTCACTCTGTTCCTCAAAAGAATGTGTAAGGGCCGAGGAATGTATTTTAACAGCAAAATACAAACCCAACTTAATTATTCAAAGGCACAACAAAGTTTTCTGACTGTCCTGGTGTGGTGTGTGTGGCCAGTGTACAATCTACCATGGGGCGACCTGAGACATGTCTGTTCGGAGCGTAGTTTTGCCCCACCCCGCAGCGCTGGTGGAATTTTGTGATTAACACAGCTTTCCGTGAGTCACGCACATGCACGAGGAAATGGTGTGTGAGGTGGTATTCTGCGCTTCTCACTGTACTGCTCGTGGGCTGGAGGGCCCAGCTATCATCCACCAGGGTGTTTCGCAAGCAAAAAGGGATTGGATTTCCTTCTGTCTGCAACAATCCCATCTCCGATACAATCCCATCAATAGGGGAATGTGTGGGGAATTTCTCATGTTAGGTGCCAAAAAGGTGGATGTGCTACTGATGTGGCAGTAGTGCTGGAATGCAGGTAAAAAAACTTGATCGAAGCTTAGGTTCAGCTACATGCAACTGTGAGTCAAAAGTGGAGCTTTTCCTCTCAATTCAGCTCTGAAATAGTATCAAAATGAGCATAGCTGGAAAGGGGGTGTTGCATTAACTCTGTTTTCCCACTTTATCTGGGGCTGTGCAGTCTTTAGGAAAACCAGAGGGATTCAGGACAGTGTCAGTAGATCCAGATCTTGGGAATGAGGCATGCAGGTCCCATCTGTGGGAATTGCATCCTGGAGTGTGCTGCTGAAAAGGCTTTACAGGACCTCTTGTACAAGCAACCAAACGCAAACTTCTCACAATACTGCAGTTTATGAACGGGGAGTTTATTTTACCTTCAGTGTGACATTGGTGGGACCCAGGTGACAATTCTGCACTCTAGTTTTGAGGCCTACCTTTAAAGTGATGAGGAAAAACTGGAGAGGGTCTGGTGAGAGCCTGGTGTATTTTGGGTATCAAAATTGATGGGAGGGATATGTGGCTGGAGCTCATAAATACTTCTACCAGAAAACAGCATTAGATGGTGGTCTCATATGTACTAGAGACAAACACAAGAGAGCTTTTCTGGAGGCTGAAATTACACAATTCAAATAGGAAATCAAAGACAGTTTTTATACAATGAGGATGGTTAACTGCTGGAAGAAAATGGCAGGAGAAGTGGCAGATTCTTCTTTGTTTTCAAATTAAGACCTAATGTCCCTTTGGAAAGTTTTTTAAGTTGAGCCAAGCTTTTAGATTCAATGCGTAGGTGATCATTAATGACCTTTGTTAGGCAAGAGGTCGTAGCATACAGACTTAGGCTCCTTCTGAGCCTTTGACAGGAGAGTGGAGAAGTACATTAGTGTTCTCTGCCTAAAACAGTTCCTACGCGCTAGTTCCTACGTATGCTTAGAAATCTGAGATAGAGTAAGAGCACAAGCTTGCCTTTCTTCTTTTCCTCTTTTTTTTCCCAAATAACAAGAATGATCCAAACTTTTCTCCAGCTGTTACCAGTCTTGCTTTTATATAATGAATCTAGAAGCAGAAGGCAGTAACCAAAGAAGAAAAATTCTGTACCTGAAGACATCTGATTTAGATAAGGGCCCAATATTTAACCAGCTACAATTAAAAAATTAAAAGAAAAATTATATTTCAAACCCTTGGGAAAAGTTGTGGTTTGGAGACCACTCAGGCTGAAATGTGATAATGAGTGATGGAGCCTCCAAGGGCCTCGTTTCAGCACTCGGCAGTGAGTATTTTCAGCTCAGCAAAGGCAAGTGCAGTTCTGCAGAGAAGTGGGAAGGGACCCTCAGTAGGAAATTCTGCCTGAGCCAGAGTCCTTTCTTAGGCACTTCTTTGAGTTTAACTTTGGTTTCAGTGCCAAGTGCCATCTGTCTGCGTGCCCTGGTTGAAAAGGGCAGCACATGACAGAATGGGCCATCCTGCACCTTCCAGGGAGCAAACAGCACTTGCCCCAGCGCTGTCCTTTTCGACTCCTACCATCGTATGGGACACCATTGCTGGAGGGTTTGTGTTTCTTGTAATTAAGAGAAAAACCTAGAATACAGTCACAGATGCAGGCACCTCTGTGAGGACTCCAGCCTTGCTAGTGTAGAAACGTGAGGATGCAAGGATGGATTCTCATGGCTCTTCTGCAATGATGGTGGTTAGCTCTTGAGAACGTGAATACAGAAAGATGTAGAAATATTTCAAAGATACAGTAAGTAGGAGACTTCTGTCCCCTTTAGATGTTCTGGTAAAATGCTCAGATGGCAAATTTCTTCATTGTCATCTTAGGTTCTGGCAACTTTGGAATAAACTCAGTAATATATTGATTCGGAGATATACAGGATCTCCTCAAAAAAAGGAAATCTTGCCAGTGAGCCGAGGTCAGAAAAAGAATGGAAAGGAAAAGTAAATTACTTGCCTAGCAGACACATTTTATGTTTTAAAATAAGATGCTGCATTTCTGCCTCTTTAATGTGTTCAGTGGGCTTTGGATAGTTTAGCCTTGCTCCCATAACAGAGCAAGTTCAGCATCTCAGAACTTTGCTCTGTCAGTTAATTTTTGTTACGTCTCCGTGTAAAACCCTATTGCCTTCTGCAAAAAGCCATGTTTCTCAGGTAGGTTTTTTTGGAGGTCAGATAATTCTCTTCAGGTAATGTAAAAGCCAAAGTGATCTGGTTTCCTTGGGATTAAATAGTTCAATGAAGATCTTTATCCACAATCTCTTAGAGAAAACAACTGAAGCTTGTTAGGATGGTTTTTAAATGTAGATTCAAATCCTCTCTCAGCCCTAACACCAGTGGAACATCTTTTAGGCCTTGATTCAGCAAAACACTTAGACATATGCTTAAGTATGTTATATTACTCATATGTAAGCATGTTTTGCTGAATCTTAAGTAACAGAGATTAATTCAGGCAACAGCATACACTGTCCCTTCTGTTAAGTGTAACATTTTAGTTTTGGCAGGAGTTCAGTTGCAGATTTTGCTTACGGAAGACAAAAGCTGAAAAATGTCTGCCTGAAAAGCTCATCATCTAATTCCTCTTGGTAGTATTTCAGAGCATGACAGGATTTCTTGAAGAATAATTGCAGGAATACCAGATCGCTTGTGTGCTCTAAGTGCAGGTGATCAGTTGCAGGAATTAATGGACTCTGTTTGATACTCATTACAGAAGATAATTTATCAGATGCCTCCAGTTTGCAGATCATAATGCCATCCACAGCATCGTTTCAGGCTGAAAATTTTAATCCAGTGGCAATGATTGTAGAAACTGCAGTAAGATAAATCTTTAAAACGAGGAATATTGGTTTGTTACTTGTTGCTCTGGGGGTGTAAAAGATGGGCAGGGAATGAGCTTTGCAGAGCTAAGGGTTTGAAATCTCTATACTCTCAAAGCTGAAATATATTTCACCATAAAAACCAGGGACACGTTCTGCTCTCTTACGTGAAGGCAAATGTTTACGCATGCCATTCATCTTTAATTTGCACTTTTGCCAGTGGTTTTAAGGCACAGGAAATCACCACAAGATCAATCAGAAGCCTAAAGCAAACTGTATAATCCCAAAGGTATGCAGCTCATTTCTTACCTGGTAGCTATTGATCAGGCTGGAGCACTCACGGGGGTTTCATACAGCAGTTTGATTTTAAGGGACAGCTCGTAAAGGTATCACAGTTCAGTTGATTACTGGCGCTGCTGCCGCCGCCGCGTCAGCACCAGCTTTTGTTCAGACTTCACAAGCTCATTGCTACAAGCCTCTAAGAGAAGGATCACAGTGAGGGCTGACAGCGCTGCCATTTTAAAAGGCCCAAGTGGGACAGCTGTAGCAGTAAGTATTGTTACCCTGAAGGTACAAAGAGCAGTTCTGACTTAGTTTGTGCCCTCCGACAGATGTGAAAGGGGAATTGGTTTGTGGTTGTGGACACAACCTGCCTTTTCACTCGTATTAAGTCTCGGAGGCAACAACTCCCTTCTGATTGAGGCCACTCAGTGCTACTGTATGTAGCTGTCTATTAATAGGAGGCTGCTCATGTCCCGGCTTGTAGGGAGAAGGTCCATGTGACACTGGAAATGGTCTTTTGCGTATTTGCTGCCCCGGGTTGAACCTTTGTTTGCTCTTGGCGGTAGTAAGGCACAGAACGTCTTAAGGGAGCTGTGTCCCTTCAGTGTATATTTATCAGCAGTTGGTGAGTTTTTAAAATACTCAAATTCCCAGTGAAAGGTTCATTTTCAATTCATATTTGTTCTGTCCCCACAGTATATTTATAAGTTTGGCATGAGTCACTGCATCCAAATTGCGCATTGCCAGTACTTGCTTTGTAGCCTTAAATTAAATTCTCTGTGAATGTGATTTTCAAGTAGAATAAAACAAAATTCAGTGTCAAATCTGTGAGCTCTACACTGTGTGTCCACCAGTGTTAGAGTTGGGAAGGGGGGTGTCAGTGGCTTTTAACTCTTAGGTGCCTCGTGGCTTACTTCTAGGCAATTCAGTTGCAGGTTCAGTATGTGTTCATCTGACTGCCACTGCTTTATGCAGCTATGCTGAGCACCAAGGAAACACAGCAAGGAGACTTAAGGGAGAGGAGCTAATGAGTATTGCTTCAGGGGGTACATTGCTGTGCAGTGAAAGTCTGCTGGGTAGCTAATGTCCTTGCACACTTTTCCCTGCCATTTTCTAACCACACACTGTCAGACCGGAGCAGACTGGAATTTTGGGATTTTTGGTCTGTAGTCCTGCCAGAGCCATTGGCTAATACCTGGTGCTCGGGGGAAGACAAGCCGGCGGGTGATTCAGTGCTGTGCATGTGGGAACATTCCTCCCCGACCCCCGTGGCCTGGAGTGTGAGAGCTGGATGCCCTCAACTTGCATAACTGCGATTATTACTCATCCTGGACTCAGACCCCATGTTTGGATTGCATTCATGGCCACCTGAATGTTTGGTGGTTTCCAAGCCATAACTGGAGCTGGCAGTAGGTCCTGATGTGCTGCATGTGGGGCAGTTACTTTGAGGTGTGATTCATGGGAAAAGCCAAGCCCTGTGGAGAGGTGCGAGTTTGGTTAGGAAACAGGACCAAAGGATTTGCTGTATGCGCTGCTAAGACTGCGGTTTGTGTAGACGTGTAATTGAGATAACTTGCAGCGTTGCTGCAGGAGTCATTTTGCCTGAGTCATTCTGCGTCTTTGGGATAAGTTACAGCCTGTGCTTAGCACCGCGCTTTCCGTGTTAACACCTATCAAGACAGATAGTTAAAAGCTATTTCAGGTATGTCTGCAACTGCAGTCCCAGATGAACCCATTAATGCAAAACTCATGGAAAGGGAGGTGCTCGCTTTAAAAATAAGCAGTTGGATGGCAGAGATGACAGCTGCCTTCAGACGGTTCGGGTTCACCTTGTGCAAGACTGAACCATGAATGAGTCTCAGCAAAGGAATGTAATCTTGTCTTCTGGTAATTAAAAGTCAAACTTGGATACCAGCCCATGTAAGAGCCCAAGTACCTTCGGGTACCAATTGGTAGAAAAATGCTTCCTTTATCTTGATCCATGGTTAGTCTGATAATATTCCAGGCTTTAGAAAAACAAAAAAGGATGGGATGGGAAAAGGGTAATCAGAAGTGTTTGAGATGGGACTGACACAGGAAACTCTCCTTTAATTAGAATGTATTTAGTTGGTTTTCATATTTTAGGAGGTATTCAGTAGTTTTTCTGTGTTGCGCTCTCTTGTCCCATCTAGCTCTGGTCCAGCAGGGCACTGATCTGTGTGCTTGACTTCAGATAAATAGACCAGTCCGTTGACTGTGTCCCTTCTACAGGCAATGCTATTAGATGTTATGTGATGGAAGGTTTTCAGTTCTGTGACTACTTTAAATTAAGTTAGTTCAACCCTAGGAGAGAATCTGCTTTTTAAGGTTGGCTCATCTAATTGGCCCAGTCCTGGGTCTTGCTTCCATGGGGCCAACTCAGATGCTTGAAGATGCCTGTGCTTAAAGTTTGTTTTGGTTGGGGGGAGTGTCTAAATACAGAGTGTCACTCTTCTCTGAGGGCTGCTTTGGCACCTAGCATTGGTAGATCTGGAGGCTGACCCCCAGGGGAAGGTGGTGTTGATAGGTAGCTGGCCGCCAGAGAAGTGAAAAACATTTCCATTCCCTATTTCTGATTATCAGAGGGTATGCGCTGAATAGTTGGCTGGTGGTTTGTCTCTGTCTCCTTGTTTCCTTGAAAGGTAGTAACTGTGTGCTGCTATTAATTATTCCTGCATGAAATGCATGGCTTTTGATGGTTATTTGAATTGGTGGGGATTGCCTGGCAACTAATGTTGGAAGCTTCTCTCTGTGTTGATTGACTGACCATAGATGTATTCCTCCCACAATATTTTTGTATTCATAATGTGGAACCAATCACTGACAGCACCTGTGATCCTTTCAGAGGTTGGAAAACACATAAAGTACAAAAAATATACTCTAATTAACAAGGTTTCTGCCTCTGTTTTTTATTTCTCTGTAAAAACCACAGAGAACCTAATCACTTCCTCACATAGTTTTGTGTGTTTGGCATGCCACCTATTGTTTAGTGT
Organism: Egretta garzetta; assembly: GCF_000687185.1. NCBI lineage: Eukaryota > Metazoa > Chordata > Aves > Pelecaniformes > Ardeidae > Egretta > Egretta garzetta. The sequence continues at coordinate 2,756,981 of NW_009259237.1, forward strand.
AACAAGATTTGCTAAAATTTCTTGTTTCCTTATCAGCATCTATTATCTGCAGGTCTTGATTGCCTTAGTCTGAAACCTGCCTCTCTTGTGCATTTTTTTTCATTTTTCCCTTGTATTCTTTTTTTTCTCCTCTTTCTTGCCTTCCCCTCTGCCCATTTAAAATGTTTTCTTGGAACACATCTCAGTTTCTCCAAAAGAAAAGATTCCCTTGGGCTGCTGTTGAGTTCATCTCTCAAAGGGGAAGAAATCCAGATAATCCAGAACAGAGCGCAGGCAAGTCATTGACATTATCAACAGATGTTTCTGTGTTTCCTGTTTTCAGGTTCTGTAATTGTTAAGTATTACCTAAAAACAAAGGGAAAAACAGGTGGAAGGAAAAAAGTGAAGAAGAAAATGAATGTAAGGAGATACACACAGGTTGGCTTCTTGTAATTTTAATTAACTAAGTTTCTGCTATGTGTTGTCTCTATATATTTTGAGAAGAGCCTAGGCAATGCTTTAGTGATGTCTTTGATCCTGTGCTCATCTGAAAACTAGACCCCAGAATCCCATAGCTCTCTGAAACATTTCTAATTTAATATAGATCATCGTCACTTCTTCAACAATAAATCAACTCTATCTCCACATGTGCCGGTTAATCAGTTTTGTCCTTTATCACTTCAGCACTCAGTAAATCAGTTCTTCCTCCCACAAGCAGCTGATCATTTCTTTTCCGGTGCCTAACTCAGTAAATTTGGTCCTCACACACAAACCTGTCCATGTAGACAAGCATGTCCATGCTCATGTGTTTAACCTCCCCTCTAAACATGTGTCAACTGGATACTTTCCTATCATTTAACTGAATCTCTGTCTTTTCCTTTGTCCTACCCTTTGGTTGTGTGGATCTCGCCATTACTGCTCTGGACCAACCCAAAGCATGGTCTGTGGGCCACCATTACCTGCTTGTTTTCCTGGTGTGTTGCAAGGATTGAACTTCAGTTTTTGTCTCTGATGCAACTTCTGTGAAGAATGAAAGGCCAGCTTTCTGTCTCCCTTGGCTTTTTCTTCCTTCTTTCTGCCTACGTTTGCTCTGGCATGTGCCTGTTCTACTACTGAAGAATTCAAACTTTATTGTTATTTCTGTGTGGGCATCTTTTGTTCTTCATTTCAAATGAGCACAGTGGATTTCTTTAGTAAAGGTCTTAACTGCATGTCAGTGCTTTTTTTTCTCCAGAAAGTAGTGAGGTTGCCCCCTTGCCCTTGGCACTGTTTGAAATCTTACCCTGGTCATTTCCCGTCTTGACTTGTTACGCATCTTAGGCTTTTCCTGGATCCCCGAGTTCCCAGGGTTTAAAGACTCCAGACTGCTGGCTGCTCATCATACCCCTACCAAGGAGGCAGAATTATACCGCTTTGCGGCCAGACTTCTTGCTGCCCCTCCCCTGGTGACACTGCAGTGCAGTGGCAGGTCCTCTTCTCTCCCCTCTTGCCAGGCCACACACGCACCTCTCACTCCTGCCCTGCATGTCCTGCCTAATGAGGACTGGAGCTTTTAGCAAAGGACAGTGTGTGAAGTGGAAATCTGGTTTTGCTGCTTCTGTTATCTTCATCCTCATGTACTGTCTAACAAAAGGACTTTCTTGATTTGCACCTCATCCATGCCTCCTATCCAGGCTAGGTTACTAACTCATCCTTAATAATAATTCTTGTTTACTGCTTATTTCAAGGGAGAGATGTCCATATGGCCTGAAAACTCATTCATGTTCCACACCAGAAAGCAGCCTGGTGGGTTTTATCTTACAAATTAATTTTACAGATCAAAGGCTTCCACTGCGACTCCTCACCTTCAGTATGCTTTTACTTCTTGCAGATCTAGAAAAGCCCTTTCCCATAAGAATCTTGCTATGTACAAAACAAAAGATCTTTTTTTTTTTTTCACATTTATAAAATAAACAGTGGCAGCAAACTTTTAGCATTCTGTCTTTCTTCTGGCAGAGGGTATTGGCAAATGACAGACAAAAAATTCTTAGCTGTGAGGATTGATAGAATGGTGGTCAATGAAGGGGTAAATCGGCCGTGTGAGTTAGAGGACAGGGCTTTGCTCCACTTGCTATGGGCTTCCTCGTCCTCATGGGCAGATCACTTGGCCTGTCTGGCTTTGCCCAGGCAGAGATGATTCTTCTCGCCAGCCTCACATGGGTGATACTGTGCTGATTTCATTAATACTTTGAAATTATTTGGAGATCCTGAGACCAAAGTACTAGAGAAGTGAGAAGTTTTGTAAATTATTAAATAGTTATTGTTATATCACAAATAGATGCATTCGATGGAGGAAACGCAGTATCTGGCAGCCAAGCCATACAGCTGCTGCAGCATGCTACTGAAAATAATTACTTGCTCAAATAATGCATATTTACGGTTTATGGAGGACCATTTTGAGGATTATATATCATTAAACACATGGACTAATGTAAGATTTTAAAAAGACTGCTTTCCCAGCCCTGGTCCCCAGAGCCCTTAGTGCTTGGGCCACATGAGTAACGTTCCCATTCCTCTGTCCAACCCAACGTTGTGTTTTTAATTTATTTTAAGTATCTAAGGAATGCTGTCTCCAGTATTCAGAGGACTTTGAATCGGATGTGAGACACAAATGCACCAGAGAAGATTATCAGAGGAACGGGCTTGGCGCAAAGCCTACATAAACAACCATAATTTTTTTCTCATTTAAATGACGGGACTCTGGAGGACTGGCTGATTATAGCTGCAGTGGGCTGTCCTTGGGCACCAAGGAAAGTGCTTTGGTGACCCCTGGTATTTGACATGAGGTGAATGTTTTTCTTGCTCATGAACTTACTGTTATAGAATGGCCAGCTTGGTTCTGGTAAATTGACTACTACAGGTCACTTTCCGGTGTTATTTACCAGCAGTGGATGTTTTCCTCCTATCCTTGGACGTCTTGGGAAATTTTTGCTTGGTTTTAACCCAGGTAGGGAAGAGCTCTTGTTCCCAACCACTCTTCTCTGCCTCTCTCCCTCAAAACACAGCACAGGAAGAAACTAAGTAAATTTGATCTTAGCCAGAAACCATTTTTTTCCCCCTTGCAATAAATATCTCATTTCCTGAAAATCCTGCCTTTGACCAGAACTTCTACTGGGACTTTTTAGATTTATCAGCACTCATGGCCAAATCCAGTTTCAGTTAGTGTCAAAGTATTCTTGCCTTTGTGGAGAGAGGCATGAGCTCTTAGCTGGGCAGCAGGAGCCTTCTCCCATCACACTGACGTTAATGGTGTGCCCTAGGTGAGCCTGTTCCTTGTTCTTGTATTAAAAAGCAGGTAATTTTGCAATACAGCTTTGATTATAAACACTATGCCAGAAATAGTAAGGAATTATTTTATGGTTTTACTGAGAAACTCCTAGTATTTTACCAGCGTGTAACCTGTATGTGGGTGCCCTGCATTGAACTGACACAAATAAAAACAGGAAATCTTCATGCTTGCAAACTTGATCCCACAGTCTTGAATTAGGTACGGTAAATACTTTCTAAAAACAAACCTGAAGCAAAACCCCGCCATGGCCTCCCTGATGGCCAACGTCCAGTCCGTATTCAGTACTCCTCCATTTATAGGATTATTGGCTCCATTTGGCAGTTCGCAGGACCAGTATCTGATTGAGCGCAGGCAGCGCGCTTTGGCAGCCAGCAGAGATAATGCGATACGCTGCAGTGTCGGTGCGTGCCTGGAGATGGGTGCTGGGCTGCAGAGGATGAAAGCAGCCTGGCTGGGGCTGGTACCTGATGCACAGGCACTGTCCCTTCAACAGTCGCCTTCTCTTGATTATCTACCCTCTCATGAGAGCTCACCAGCTCTCCTGGCTCAACATTCAAATAAATTAATGAGAATTAATTTTTAAAGTAATGGAGAACGCAGGAGTGTAATAACTTTGGGTGTAGTCCTGTGTTCCTTGCCTGCCCCGGGCTTCCCAGCAGGTTCGGGGCATGCAAGGAGCGAGGAGGGGTTCCTTGGGGAACAGCACTGAGTGTTTGCTCAACACTTGGTCCTCTTGTTCCTCTTATGGATGCTTAGTACTTGAGGAACAGGTCTGTGTCCTGTGGTCCTGGGCCAGAATAACCTCCTACAGTCATTTTGGGGTAGTGGGGAGCCAGGTGCTTCAGCATTTCACACACAACATTGCTGTTCCTGGGTGATGAAGCAACCACCCTGCAAGCTGAAATAGCAAAGAGCATTCCAGTCTCTCTGCGCCATGTCCCACACAGCAAGTGGCAGGTGAAGATGTAGCTCTGTATGTTTGCATTTAAGTTTTAGCTTGTGCGTGACATGACTAGAGAGATGTGAAAGCCTACTGGAGGCCGTAGTGTTGCTTATGCTCTCAAAGCACCTTCCGCCAAGTGGTTTTGCAAGCAGTCCTGTGGCCTCATGCAATCTGGGAGGAGCGCTTCGGCACAGGAAGGGGCGCAGGGGAGGCTGTTGACAGAGTCGTGGCCTCTGAGATGGGGTTCAAACCCCATGGTAAATTCGGTTGTTTGTGAGGTGACTGGGGCCTTACGAAGTCATTCCCAAAGTCCCCTGTGAGTGCTTGCTGCCTTGAGGTGTTAGGGACGGGCTCGCAAAGCCAAGTTTCAAGTCCCACAGATACCCTCCCTTTCACCCACCCGTTCGTCCCACGGAGGTGTCGGGTGCTTGGTGAGGGGTTCCCTTGCTGCTTTGTGCACCGTCCTGCTCCTTTCTGTCTTGGCAAGCTCCCTTTATAGATGCAAAAACCCCTGTATTCCTTCCCTTTCCTATTCAGGGCCCTGTATAACCTCATCCTCGCCTCCGTACCTGCTGTTACTGCTTCTCCCGCCGTGACTCAGCCGGTCAGTCCCTCGCGCTGCCATCCCCTGCCTGCTCCCTCTGTCCTGCAGCCCAGCCTTGGTGCGGGCAGGCAGCCTGCCCGTGCTTAGGAAGGGGATCCCACCTCCCGCCTGCCCAGCCACCCTGCCTTCCTCTGGCAGGGACTCTGCTTCCAGCAGTTCTCCCTGCTCTGGCTGCCTCCCGAGGCTTCCTGCTTTCTCCTTCTCTCCCCCGGCCCCCAAGCTGATTTTTCTTGCCTAAAACTATCAAGCCTTGACTCTTTGTTTGCCACGCTCCTGTGAATTTGCACTGTGTTTGGAACAGTAGTAATAAAAGTGAATTATGAGCTAGGCAAGAAATAGGCAAAGGAAGTGGAGCAGAGAAACTTCTAACGTGTCTCCTGTAAGAAGAAATAAAATCAGCAGTGGCTGCTGGCCTCTGATGGCACAGCTGACTCGACTGGTGTGGGTGATTCACGGTGCCAGGGTACATGCAGAACACGGCGGCTAATACCTGCCAGCGCTTTTAATTGCACCTGTGTGGAGTGAAAGGCTTCTGATTTAATGCATCTTTAAAAGCAGGAGTGAATTTAGCAATCATTTTTGATTGCTGGCTGCTGTGTCTCAATGGTTGGCTGTCAATATATTTTAAAACACAAGTGTTGTATGTCCTAACATTAAATTGGATGTAGTTATAGAACCTCAGTCGCTGAACTCAGCTGGCTGCCTGGGTACTCTTCCAGCTGCATTCCCTGCAAAATTTTTCCTGGAAATAATGCAGCTAACTTATTTGAGTGAGTCAGTGGATTACTGACCTTAGGAACCACAGCATTGTAAATTCAGACCTATGGAAACAATTTGCTGAATCAGTATTAACAACCCACTGGTCTCTAGAGCAGCAGCCTCCGAAATGGGGTGCATGGACCCCAGGCAGCACTCAAGATGATCCATTGGGATGTGGGAAGAAAATACTTTAGTGCTACATGCATATAATTTATAAATAAATAAATATCCATGTATCAGGGGCTGTGCTCAAACCTTTTTTATTGATGGGGAGCATGATCAAAAAAGTATGGAGGCCACTGTCCTAGAGGAAGAAAGCCTAAACAATACACAGCCACCAGGATTTGTTTTGCTGTTTCCACAAGTTATTTAACAAAGGAGAATGTACATGCTTGGGGAAGTGAGGGTGGAAATCAGGTACTTAAACTCTTAAGAAGGCATGTAGATGAGACCTAGAGCTCATGTTTTCTAAGCCTTGTTTTTGAACAGATGTTATATATTACCCTGGTTAAATTCTAGTAGCAAATCATCCCTGTTGTTACAACTGTTCTTTTCCAATGCTTCATGAGGTTGGTTCAAGTAAAGTGGCCAGCAGCGAATATCTCAGAAGTACTGTGGTGTTTAGGTGATGGTGGTGATGGTAATTTGATTTTACACACAGAAATGGCATGGCACAGATACTGGCAGATGCATACATACAGTATCTGTGCATTGAAACCTTGGAGAGGTTCCAGTTAAATATGTGCAAAGGGGAAAGTCACTCTATCAGTGAAGCTGTGCAGCTGACTCTGTACAGTTTTGAATGATTAACTTTGGGCTTTACAGCAGCCAATGCATTTGGTGTTTGTGGTTTGCTGTATAGCTGCTTTTTTCTGTTTGCTGTATAGCTGCTTTTCCATGTAGCCCAAACATTGGGCTAGTGAACAGGGTATGCAAAAGCAGAAAATAGAAAGAAGGAATAACCAAGTTTGATATGAGCACGGCTGAAGGCAGAGGTTTGCATTATCTTGGTCACCATGGGCTATAGTGGCGAGCTGGTGTCTCATGCTGGGTAAGGAAGAGAGGAAGGAAGTGGATTTAGTGGAAAATTGATTGCATCTACTTGGGCTCTTTCCAGCTGAATCCTGAGTTAAGTACATTCATCCTGAACTAATCGTTGGGGAGAATTGGCTGAAATCTCACATACTTCTTAAAAGGAAAGCTAAGCATTAAAGGAACAATATCCTTATTGTACCTGAGCGCCAAAAGACGTGAGTGTACTGTCAGGAGTCCTACCTATTTTCCTATGGTCTTTTCCAACCAAAGTGATTCTATGATTCTGTTCAGCTCTCTGTCTTGGAAGCTGCTTGTGGTTTTAGTTCAAATGTGACCTCATGTAAGAAGCTATGATCAGTCCACCATAAAACATCAAGGACAGGCCATTTTCGAGGGCTGATTTCTGATGTTATTTTTAATTGGCTGAGCAAGCCCCAGTCAATTTCAGCAATTCACTACAACTATAATTTTCCGTTTTATTTCCAGCAAGGTATCCTGGAATAGTATCTAAACCACCCATCTAAGGTCCTAGCAAGGTTTTATTCAAAGTTATGCAGAGTAAGTCTGAAGTAACATTATTAACATCAGTATAATTGTTCACCAGTGTGAGCAAGAGGAGAATTGTGTCTCTGTGCAGTTCTTTCAAACTTCCTTCTAAATAATCTAAACTCCAAGAACGTGCTTCAAAACTGGCAGAATGTTTTAATACTTTGCCATCCTGAGGATGTTTAGATTTTTTTCCACTGTGCATGGTTTAGTGGTGGGATGGTAGTGCTAGGTTAATGGTTGGACGTGATGATCTTAAAGGTCTTTTCCAACCTAGACGATTCTATGATAACCTTTCTAAGCTTTCTTTGTGCTTTTGGTCCCAAAGACCTGCTACATTCTTCTATTGTCACATGAAGAAAAAAGTTTTAGCTGTTGCTCAAGATGCCATCTTTAGGCACTGTGGATCTCAACAACCTCACTTTTTTGCAAAGATTTATCTCAAGGAAATGAGAATTGAGCACAGTGAGCTTGATTTCAGAAACACATGGGTGCCGTTGGTGTTGGCTGCTGAACACTGTGACTCAAATCAGTGGTGCTGCTCACACTGAGGTGCTGACGCATATGATGCTGTTGGGAGGAAGAATGTAAACTGTTCCCGTGCAAATCCATTCTTGTTTTTCTGAGACAACACAGAAGATAGTTTAGGGAAATTGCTCATCTCCCTTAAGGCTGTCGTGCATGTTGCTATAGGGTTGGGCTGTGTCCACTCCTTTTGTTCAACATACTTTTTATGTATAAAGTATTAAGAGAGAAGGTGGTGCTTCAGCTTGCTCTGTGCAGAGATGACTTTCAGCAGTCTGGCTGTTCCATCTGCTTCAGAGCCAGGCTAAGCTATGATTTTTAGTTGAGGCTGAGCATGAATGAAGAAGAGAGCAATGACTTGCAAGAAAGAACCTGGTAGCAATGGTGAGGGGTCTGCAGTGCCCTCAGTTCAACAAGTTTACCTAACTCTTGCTAGTTAAGTTTGTCAGGTGGAGTCTCTGGTGTGTTCTTGCGCTGCTCTGAACGTCCAGATGGCAGTAGGGATCAAACTCCCACCACCACCCCACCACCCCCACCCTGGCCCTTTAGTTTTACTGGAATACAGTGGTTTCTTTTGGATTTACCAGGCAGTGCAGAACTTGGCTTGGTCATGTCTACTGCAGGGAGCTCAGACACAGAATGGACTTTTTGAGTCAGGGACTGTCAGATCCACTTACATGTGTCCACTTCTGTGTTGTACAAGAAGGACCTGAGCAGAGTCTCAAAAAGCTGCTAGGCAAAAACACTAGTTGTGCCTGTGACCTGCAACCCATTCATTTCCAGGTGCAGTTGAAGACTGAAGTTTCGGGCTTTGGCTTACAAAGTTCTTCTCTACTCTGGTGGTGATGGCTGTAGAGGCTGCTTTGTTCTTTAGGATGCCACAGAAGCTTGAGATCAGCAGAGGTTTAAAACAAACAAAAGGGAACGCTTCATATAATACATAATGAAATTGTGGAACTCACTGCCATAGGGACAGCGTGGAAGCCAAAAGTATAAATGATCTCATAGAGGAATTAGACAAATTAAAGAAGGATTGGTCCAGCGAGGCTATTAAACATAATAGTTATGATGCAACCTGCAGTGCAGGAAGGCCTTAAGTGCTGGCTGCTGGAAGCTGAGAGGTTATTCTTGGGAACGCATCAGCCAGTGCAAGCCCTGTTTCTAGTGCTCTTTCCCATTGAGCTTCCACTCTTGGCCACAGCTGGAGACAGGATACTGCCCTAGATGGATCCATGTTGCTGCCATTATGGTGGTTCTTACTGGAGCTTGAATGAAAACCACCCACCACGTTGCATGGGTAGCGGCCAGCAAGGCTGCTCGGGCAGGTTGCATCCTGCACAGTCAGGAAGACTTGGGCTAGAATAGGCTGCAGTTTGGTGATGGATTTATTTTGCCATAGAACGGGCTGGCACTGGGACCCTGGGATAGTGTGATAAGACAAGCACTCTTTTAAGTCCTGGCTTAGACGCAGCAGCTGGAAAAGTGGAAATCTTTGCTGATAACAAGCAAGGGTCTATGATGGAACCATGAAAGCTTCCCACAGTGGAAGCTACCTAGAGGGAAGAGCTATAGCTCCCTCCCTCCCAGCTTGCTGGGTGGTGGGGAGGCCTCTCATGGTTTTTACCATGTGTTGCTTTGCCCTTGTTCTTTACTTCTTTTTTTGCATTTGTAAACACAGCCCTGAAAAAAAAAATCTTAATTGAAGTACATTTGGAGCTTTATTTTACATGTCCCTGTTAGTGTGTCTGCTTGCTAGCTTATTAAGAAAAATATTTTAAGGTATATGTTAATATATAGGCCCAAAATAGCTATTAGATCAATGCAGACTGCTGTATTTCTGTTTTTAAATACGTGCTTGGCTTACGTTTTTACAAACTCCTTTTCAACACAAGTTCTTCTGTTGGAGCTCCATGGAAATAATTTATGCCTTAACCCTGAAATTGATGGGTGGTATGGGATAGAATAAATACATAAGTGAGAGAGAAAGGAAACATCTGCCAATTTTAACTTTTGCAAATTATATGGAAGCTTGAAACTATCTGCTAAGTTTATAATACGGTCTGCACAGGAACGCTTTGCCCGAGTACCAGAGGTCAGAGATCTTCTTGTCCCTGCAACATTAAGTAACCCTTTGGTTAAATAATCTGACCGAAGAGTAGGAGGAGAGTGAAAGGAAGAGAGAATTCCACAGTAGAGTAAACATGGCACGGAGATTATGGATACCCTGCCAAGAAAGGTGGGGTTTTCCAGCAAGGTAACAAAAGATATTAGCTATCTATCTACATAATCCTGCCGGAGACTGACAGTTTAAGTCATGCAGCTAGGCTGGGGCAGAAGTGTACTCTCCACGTCCTCTCCACCTGGTCTTGGGCTTGCCGGCTTTGGTGGTGGCAAATGATGCACAGTGGTCAGAGCAAGACACATTACCTGCCTCAGTGCAGAAATGCAAGGTTACTTGACAGCAAAGGCGCGCTTTCTGGGTAGAAGGGTGTTTCCTTCAGTGCGATAGCTGACACGAGGCAAAATCCTAGGGAAGATAATGAAGTTTTTCATTTTGACATCATGGCAGATTAAGGTAAACTGCAGAGGAGAGTCCAGAGTTTACCCTAGGCTACAAACATGTCAGAATGATAAACTGCCTTGTTTTCATCTGGATTTTACCACACGTTAGTGAGTGCATAGCAAAGACAGGCTTTTTTCTGGCGAAGATAGTACCTTGGGGCAGGTCTACAGCTTGTATAAATTGTGATGAATTCAGTGATGCTGTCACGATTCACAGCAGCCGCAAATTCAGCTTAGCGTAGTCGTCTGTGGTGGGCGGTGTGTGGTACTAGCACGTCCACGCGGCCGGAGCTGGCATGCTGCTCCCGTGCTGGGGAGGTGGCACAGAGCAGTGCAGAGCCTGGAGGACAGCCCAGAAATGGAAACGATAATTGTATTATACCAGAGGGTATTTCTGTGAGAGTCCGAGTAAGAGCTGGGCAACGGTAATCAGGAGGAAAAATAGTTAACTGCCATCTGCCTCTCCAGGACAGATCAACTTGAGATAGAGAATGAGAACGAACACTGACTTTGTAGCCACAGTTAATTTGCACTGAAAAGCTCGTTTTTAGTGTACAAATATGAATTAGTATAGGAACTTAAACTATGGAGGAATTTTCCATTAAGATTTTAAAAATAATTTATTTTACATGATAATTTAACTTCTAATTTTAAACAATTTGTATGCTTTTCCTACATCGATATTTTTAAAAAGTAAATCTCCTGATCTCCTAAAAGCGTTCGTTCATATCTTGCTATGTGTGCCTACCTGATGCTAATGTTCGATTAGAATTTGTTCACAGATGCTGAATACTCTTTCCTGAAAGAATCTATGTAAAGGGAGAAAACAATACACATCCTGTACTCCACCTTCATAGGCCTCTAGCATACGATGCCACCTTTTGTTTGCAAGAGTTTAAATTTCAAATAAAATCCCAGCATTCTTTTGAAAAAAGGAAAGGGCCTCTCCCCTGCTTAGATTGTCAAATCCCAGACTAGCCCGGAATTGAATAGGCCAAGTCAGTGACCTCAGGCAGAAAGAATGTTGGTTATTTACGTAGGGCTTCTGCTATTTTAGCAGCAAACCTTTTCTTCTGAAAGGACAATGTATACTGTTTTGTGTTTATGGCCAAGTAAAAAGCTTGTACATTTGAGATTTGCATCGTAATAGCCTCGTAACTCAACATACAGCATCCTCAAAAATAGCAGTGCAAGGCTCTGTTTTGTCTTAGCTGGCGCGGCTCTTTTAGAGGCTTTTACAAAGTTCTCTGAAAAACTGTCCTAAAGATTCAGCTGCTTATATGGTTGCTTTGGTGGCTTTTTTTTTCCCCTGGAGTTTCGCTTTTTTTCAAAAACTAAAATTACACGTGGTTTCTTTATGAGCTATCAGGCGAGTGCTCAAAATATTTTGATGCATCTCAAGCTAAGCTGTGCCTGCAACTTGAAACCAGGAAAATGCGTGAGTGTGTGTGTAATTCACACACCGAGCATTTTTCCTGAAATAATGGAAGATCTTTACAGGCATTCTGGCCTGGTGGATGAGCCTGCAATTCCAAATGGTTTTTAAAGTGTGCCTTTCTCAATAGATCGTAACCATGAGGAGCTATTGTGTGAGTAAAGCACACATTTAGGATCCAATCCTGCATTCCTTAAAGTCAATGGGAGTCTGAGCGTGAAAGGAATGCAGGATTGGGTCCTGAAACAGGGGAGCAAAATTGTGTGCCAGATTGCTTTGAAAAGAAGAATACAGCACATCCACAGTAGCCACTTTTTAGTGTTTCAGATTTCAAACGGCTGGAGTCTGTGAGAAGTGGCTTCTGCCAACATGCAGTATCTTCTATTCAAAGGAATTTGGCATCGATTCCCCCCCC